>NC_132781.1:115662279-115962279 GCF_048418805.1 Vulpes vulpes
TTTAGCGTGGCTTCTAGAAAGTTTGAACTTCTGTATGTGGTTGCCATCCTATTTCTACAGGACGGTGCTGTTTGTTAGTGCTTCTCTCACTATCTCAGATAACAAGCTCAGGGGACGGGCTGTGGAGGGGCCTGGGGTCACTCGTGTCCTGAGGGCTGGGCTCAGCCATCTAACTCTGGACCCTGGGGCTCCTGGGCGCCCACACAAACTAATGCCACCGTACTACAACCAACACTGCAATTCCTCTAATCATGTAATTGTTGCATAGCGGCCTATTTCTTGTGCTAGAATAATTGTGTCTGATTGCTGAAATCAGAATCAGACAACACAGACTGTAGTCATGCTTTGCAGGAGATACCTGTGTCATTTTATAACCTCCCGAGTACAGCTCCACATGGGTGATGTTGCTATAAATTGAAATCCCTCCACCAACACATCATCCTTAAAAGCAGCTCCCAGTCTCTCCCCAATTAACCTCTTCCCAGGATGATGGTGATGGGACGTCACTTCCCTGCAGAGGAACCCTTGTGTTGACAGGTGTGGCCTGGTTCTCTGGGCCCAAGAAACCATTCTTCTCATGTCTGTCTGGTCTGAGGTTGGTACTCCCCAGCCGAAGGAGTGCTGCCTGCTGAGTGCTCCCTGCCCAGGCCCTTCCTGGGAAGGTCCTTACCCCTTTGAGGGACACTCTGGGGTGTTTTGAGCTCCAGAACATGGATGGGACTGGCCAGAATCTTGCTGAGGTTGCCCTGCAGTTCAATTTTTCTCTCTGCTCAAATCTTCTGCATTGATTTCCTTACACACATTAACTCCTGAAAGTATAAAATCCTGATAAAATCCTGTAAACAAATATCAGACTTTGTTTCTTGAGGAAACAAATCTAAAACAGACAAACTCAAAGTCACATAGCAGTAGGAGGTTGTCCAGGTGCATTGTTGAGTGAATTAAATAATGTCATACCTGGGACACTGACTCCCAGTACGGGTTGACTCCTCAAGGTCACCGGAAATTAGGATCGGCCTTATCTACAATCACAGGGTTGACATAATCCAACTCAAAGCTGAGCACTGCAGTTGCTTGGAAATGCCACTGTTCCAGTTCTTCCTTTAAAGATGGTGGGAAGGAGGGAGGATTTATCTGCCTCGGTAGACAGATTACGCCAGGGCATTCCCTGTGGACGACATCTTCTGGTGGCATTCCAGAAACATCAAGAATCTGGATATTTGGCCTCTTCTGAGAATTGCTATTCAATCCGGGGCTCTGGGCCAGTTTTCTACTACTGGATCCTGGTCATTTCTTTCACATACGTTCAGCATCTTATTTGGAGAATTGCAGGCTCATGGTCATCACGGATGAGGTAATGCCTGTCACCCCAGCTTAAACTCTTGATTGTCATGTTTCCTCATCTTATGAATCAGAAATTGATTCCCTTGCTGCCTTCTGAGGGTCAGAAGTGCAGCCTCCCACATTGTGCCTGGGAGCACCTTCTCTGTCATTCGTGATTGCCCTAAACTGAGCTCCGGGGTGCAGAGGCGCTTCGTCCCATGAGATCCGTATCAGCAGTAAGTTATTTTGGCAAATCATCTGATTTGTCCTGTCTCGTTTTCAGAATGCAATTTATACTCGGGTGGTACATCGAGGCTTCCCAAAATATTTTTCAAGAGGAGAAAGGGAAGGAGCTTTCCCACCAGAGCTGTTTTGTGCTGACTGCAGAGACGGTTTTATACTTCACAGTAGAGACAAGCTCTCTTCTCTGTTCCCAAGACCCTGACTGAGCAGGGTCAGTGTATGTGGCTTTCTGTAATCCCTGCGCCCGCCAATGCCTAACCAGTGAGCTTATTTGGGTTGTGTCCTACCTCAATGGAAGATTAATGGGACTTTTAAAAGCCCTTTCTCTATCCTAATGAAAAAAGCTAGAGATCACCAGCCCAAGTATCTGATAATACAGAGAAAATCAACAGTGTGGTTTCCACTTGTTTTTAGACACATGCTTACAAAAGGTACATGTCCATCCCACTAAATCTTCCAGACCCCGAGAGTCTGGATTTTTTTTTAAGTCTCTCTTTGCATCCTAGGAAGTTGGTCCCCTCGAGAGTGTTTAAGGCGAGGTCTACAGCAGAAAGAAGATAGATGACTATAATACTTAGTGCAGCGCCGATGGGGTGAGTCCAACAAAACACATCCATTCTCTGCGACCTTCTCTGATCTTTGCCTGATGAGCTTTCACATTGTGGCTCACGCAGTTGCTCTCAGAGTGTGTTCCCAAGGTTTCTTAGACGCATCCATACACGCTAACCGTCTTCTCCACCCAGTAGACCATCCACATTTCAGAGGGTCTTAGAATCCAGTTGGTCAAGGCCACTACCATCTGCTATGGGAAATCCCTGATAACAGCACTGCCCTTTATCCTTTTCCACAGGCTAGAAACCCGGAACCATCCTAAGCTGGTTTTTTTCCCCTTGTTTATGACATGAATAAAAGCTTTCCTGATTTATTTCTCCTATACAGCTCTCAAATCTGTCGACTTCTCTCCATTTCTTCCACTGCTACCTGAGTTTGAGTCTTCAGCTCTGCTTTCCCCATCCCTGATCCAGGACCCTTTACAAAACTTCCCTCACTTACAATCAGAGCATCTGTTCCAAAGGCAGTTTTGTTCAAGATATTCCTCTCCACGGCTTGCCACCTTTCATGGCTCTTCATTGCTTTTAGAGAAAAATGAGACAAAATTCCTAACTTCTGTCCCCTGGTTGCTCTTTAGCCTTACCTGGCATCTCTGCTCCCCTCACTATAGCACTCTTGCAGCACTGGCCTTCTTAGGGCACACCCTGAGCACATCATGCTCACTTCCACTGTGGGGCCATTCTGTCCTCTGCAGGTCCCATCCTGAAACCGTAGCTAGCTCTTCCCCACCTGCCCTTCAGATTTTAGGACACAGGTACACCCATAGAGAACTTTCCTGTCTTCGTGAGTTTTATTCACCACCATACCGTGTCACATAATCATTGGTCTTTCCCTTATTTCACTTTGTAATTATACAGCCTGAACAGGAACTCTGTGCATAATGTCAGTTTTCTCCACTAGACTATTCTTCATGAGAGCAAGTAACAAATCTGTCCTTGTAAAGTAAGTGTAACTCCTGAACCTGATTCTTCTCCAAAATTCCATGATCCTGCCTCACACAAATGTCTTAATGCCAGTGATGTCTATGGTGTACATCCCGAAAGACAAAATAGAGAAGAAGAATCATTGGTCACAAGTGTTGTCGATACACTGATTTCTCTTACATGTATAGAACCTGAGTGCAGCAGAAATTAAAATGCTTGCACCATATTTCTTAGATGTTATTTTGCATTCAACTTGCAGATCTCAGATCTATTTATTATCTATTAGTTAGATGTTAACTAACTCTCAGATCTATTTTCCTAATCAAGTTAACATTTCCAAAAATTAAATTTTGCCACTGTTATGCTTTCTACAGATTTCTAATGGGGTTCTTACTAGACGGTGCATGACATAAATTTGTTGGACTAACACATATACTGTATGCTTAACCATACTTTATCCTGGGCCTCTCCTCCAGGATATTTAGTTGGCGGGTTCCTTGCCTTTCAAGGTCTGGGTCAAATTTCATCTTCTCAGTAAGATCGTTCTTTTCAACACCATCACTACCAAAGAATATTAATCTCCTTATCATGCTTTACCATTTTTTCTTTAACTTCTAACATTACTACATAATTTACTTACTTCCATATTTATTATTTATCATCTGTCTCCCTTAGCTAGATTTGTATTTTATTTTGTGATCTATCCAGGCATTGCAACAGTGCATAACTGGTGCTTAATAAATATTGATTAAATGAATGATAAATGAATCTTTTTCAAAGATAAGTCTGCAATTAACATATGAAATAAAACTATTTTAAAAATGTATTTTCCCTTCCTAATTTATTCCAGACTTTCCCTGAAACTCCTATCATCTTTCACTATTTAAGTCAGGGCACACTAATGGATCAACATACTTTTACCTCAGTGGTGTATGCCCCAGCCATCAGGGTTGTTTTCCTCAGCTAGTAGCTTCTCTCTCATTAGGCCTGACGGTAGAGCCCAAGCTAACAGATGTTTCACTTTTGTATGATTATAGTAAAGTCCTATGCATTTGCTTTTTAAACACTTGACTAGACGAACAAAAGCAACCAGAACAAAAACACCTCCAGAATAAATCATAATGGTTGTTACATGTCCTCTTAGAGAGCATCTAACTGAGCCTGTATCAGCCTGCCGAAGTTGTCATTAACAGAATACCATAGATGGAGGGTGTGAAACAGAACTTTATTTCTTACAGTTCTGAAGGTTAGAAGTCCAAGATCAAGGTGTCTGCACTAATGCTATCTTGAGGGCCCCACCCTCATGACCTCATCACCTCCCAAAAGCTTCACCTCCTAACACCATCACATTGAGGGTTAGGGCTTCAATATGTGAACTTTGAGGGGACACCGGCATTCATCCATAATATAGTCTAATAACATTTCTGGTAGCTTCATTAGCTTGAGTTTTCTATATTACTTTATAAATATTTAAGCAATATATAATAACAATGAGGTCCATTAGAGAGTCAGAGTAATTAAGATAAAGTCTGAAATCTGTACCTGAAATTGCTGATTTTGTGGTTTTCCTTTTGAGTAGGAAAATTGGACACAGATCTTAGGTCACCAGGTTATTAACTTAGTGTATATCCTGTATTTCTGCTTTGTACTTAAAACCACATCTCAAATCCTCCAGTTAACACTCTCATTGTCCTCCCAGACACTAATGTATGACCATGAATAATTCATTCTCCTACTTTAACCTCCATAGTAGCTCCATCTGCAAGCCCTCCACTTCACTACTGGGACTCAGAGAAGTATGACTTTCAGTGACCAATAAACTGAAGAAAGCTTCCATGGGTCATCTAGGTAAGTTAGCAGGTCACCTTGTGGCTGGCACGTGGTGGATCCTAAATACATATTTGAATGAATTAAATAATCTTTTCCATCATGCCTATGCAACCTTCTAAATATTTTAGCCAGGGACGGTTGAGAAACTTGATTCTGATCTTAAGAGAATAGAAGTCTGCTGGGAAAAGCCCTGGCTGTTTGGTTTTGCTGACATAAAGACGAGGCTGGCATATCTCACCCACCTTCTTTCTGCCCTGAACAGAGAGATGAAGGGTGAAAGTGAAAGGAAAGCAGTGATACAGAGGGAAACTAAGGTTTTCATAAAGATGCTGGGTACCATGTTGTCGAGTTCCAGAGCAACAGTGGCCGTCACACCCTCTCGGCCTCCTGGGAGCTGCTCTTAGAAACAAAGCATTTCTAACAGAGACAGTTTTTTATTGAGATCTAAAATACTATAAGAAACAAGCTGGTACAATTTAAAAACTTCTTGGCAAACAAAATTATAAAGAAATACATAAAAAATAATTTCAAAAATACTCTGAAGAGATTGCTTCGAGAAAACTTATAATCAAATATAACAGGGAGTAGGGAAGTTGTAATGGACACAACAGCAATCTACTTCTCAAACCTACATTAGATCTAAGACATTTATCACTTGTTAGCAAAGTAAGACAGAGGTTTACCCACATGGTTAATATACATATTAATTATTAATTATCAGCAGCGACCAATGCTGTATAAAAACTTTACCTACTTGCCTAAATGAGTATACCCGTCCTGATCCTTTCACAGCCCTCACTTTTTTTGGAGCAGGTATTTGAAGAAACAGTTAACCTTAAAGATGTGTGAGAGCCCTGGGCTACGTTCTGAGTTATGGCCAATGTGTCATGGCTGCAAGATCGCTACAAGGGCTGTGATTCATTTAGAGTTGTTTTATTAGAAAAATTATAGGTTCTACTTTATATAACTGGAATGCTTGAGTCTTCTATCAAAGCAACTTCCCAAAACTAAGATTGAAAACTGGCATCAAATTCAGAACAAGTAGACACTATTTTATACTGCAGTTCCAAACAGGAAGTAAGCTGTTAAAATAGTAATTGTTGATAGCAGCTCTGTTCTTTTCAGCCTAAAGGCAAATATGGGTTTCCAATGTCTGGACTCTGCATTTCCTTTGATCTGACTTCTCTAAGACTGGTGCTATGGATGACATTAGGGTATATACAAGCATGTAAGTGAGCTATACAGGCAGGTTTTCAATGTAGCCCAAACCATTTTAATTGTTGAAGATACCAATAGCTAAGTTGGAAAGGGAAGAATTTCTACTCCTTTGACAATAATTCAAGCCAACATCTTCAATTCTGAATGACTTACAAGTACATATGTAAGGGGAAGGCAACTTCGATAAAATAAAACAAATAATGGCTTGGAAGCATCTGGGAGTAAATTGCTACCAACGCTATTGGTTGCTTGGTATTTAACATCTCTGAACCTATTGGCTTTTCCAGAAGGCAGGAAAGCTCAGTGGAGTTGAATTTAAACTTTAGAATCAGACATTCCTGCTCCTTCACTTGGGAGCTCTATGTCAGTGGCAATTCTAGTTAATGGGATAATAACACTTATCATAGTGTCGCCATGATGACTGAATCTGTAATGCACAAAAAGCACTTACTGTACTTAGTAAGTAGAAAGGGCCCACAAGAGTGGTTGAAATGAAAACATAACCCCATTATAGTGTGTTAGTCTAGTACTATATATTATACTATATTTAAGTATATTTGTTTCTCACAACAGTAATGTAGTATAACTGTACTGTACTATAATTCCAGTGTTATAATGTAGGATAGGATGACACTGCTCAAATTAACTGTAAGGTCTGAAGTGGGAATGCAAGCAACCCCTTAGTCCTTCTCTCACACGTTTCTTTTTACATGAAGGAGCTATAGTATGAGCTAAGAGAAATTTCAGAAATATCTTTCAGAACCGGTCACTGTCTGCTAGGTGAGCAATGTTCTGTCAATAGCATGAAGAAAGAGGAAGACATGGATAAATGGAGTGAATCTTTACTGAAGACAAAGATCAGAGAAGATGTTGATTAGGTGAGATGTGGGAGATGGAATTCCCACTGTCCAGCAGATCAGAAGGTGGCAACAAAAAAGAAATGCCACACAGAGGTCTGTAGGTCAGAGGATGGGGTCTAGAAAGGGTGAGTAGCTTGACTGTGACAGATGGTTCTAGAAGAGAACAGGGGGCAAAACCAGAAAATTTAGGCTGAGATAAGAGTGTTGAAGCTCATAAATCTTGCCATTGAAAATTCATATTCTATGAGGTTTTCTCAGATTAATCATAAAAAGAATTGAAAAGCAAACATCACTGCAGTACCAGATGTAATAGAAAGAACACAGACTCCTGAGTTAGGCAGATTTGATTGAAAACCTATTGCTGCTTCCTATTAGCATGTGATTTTAGACAAATAATTCCAATCTTAGGCACATACACACAAAACAGGCTTACATGCACTACACGGAATTATAACAGGATTACATGGATTAGTAGATATCAATCAACACCAGTTCCAATTTATTCCATTTAGCAGGATTATACATCTTTCACTTGCAGTGCAAATCTAATGTCTGAACAGAGACATAAACAATAACTTTTTAAACAATGAATTTAAAAATTTCCATTTGGGTTGAAAATGTCACGTATCTATCAGCACTGGTGCTAGAAAAGGTGTAATGTAGTGATTACATGCCAAAAGGGTCCCTTGCTGTATTTCTGCTGGACTGAATTAATCAGTATTCAAGCACTGATGTTCCACAGTAGACTGCAATCTCTTAAAAATATTGAGCCACTCAACTCTGCTTTTGGGTGATTTTGGGGGTGGCTGGGGATACTGAACAATGGGTGACCTCGCCACGGGATCACCAACACAATAGCTGCTGCTTCTTCTTCTTCTTCTTCTTCTTCTTCTTCTTCTTCTTTTAAGATTGTATTTAGTTATTTGAGAGAGAGAGAGACAGAGAGACAGAGAGAACATGAGTGGTGGGAAAGGGCAGAGGGAGGGGGAGAAGCAGACTCCCTGCTGAACTCCCTGGGGTTTGATCCCAGGACCCTGAGATCATGACCTGAGCCAAAGGAAGATGCTTAACCAACTGAGCCACTCATGCATCCCAACATAACAGCTTCTGAAAGAGAGAGGTTTCTGTGAAAGCAGTTGTCCTCATGTTTAGTAGTTTGATAGCAACACTTCATTGGATTCACTTCAGATGAACTTCAACCTGTCAAGATAATTGATGGAAGAAAATCAGCCCATGAACACTAATTTCTTATTAATTCTTCTAGTCAGGTAATAGTTTATCAGTAAAATCTTTAAAAATGGGGAATCTTTTTTTAAAAACATAGCCACCTGTATATATTTTCTTAAATTATGTAAAACATCCAGCAATGAAAACAGATAATAGGCCACACTTGTTATAATCTTAATGCACAAAGTGTAAGTGGAAGATAGAGACTGCTGAACAGGACTGTATACACTTGGCGCTGTGGGGAAGGTCTTGGGAAGAGAACAGGACTGTGGGGTGCCAGTCAGGTTTTTGAAGGATGAGCAATTTGGCTCATATACATTGGCTATAGTTAGCATCCACCAGAAATAAAATTAAAATGGAGACAACAGGTAGCTCACTCTGGTGGGCCGGGGTTGGCATAGCCATAGGAAGCACACGTGGGCAGCTCATATCCTTTCAGACACCTGCTTCACTGGCTGGTGTGAACTAAGATTCATTCAAGCAATTATTTCTGAAGGAACAGGAGCAGAGCCCAAACTGTAAACAACACAGTAAGTTTAAGTGTTACCCCTGTAAACCTTTGAAGGAGGGTTTAAAAAAATGTTACTTAAATCCTTAGGCCAAAGACTCTATACTCTTTATTTAAATCTTTCAACTTAGCAGAAGAATAAAATGTTGGTATTCTACTTGTTGAGAGAAGAGAGAGGCAGAGACAGTGAAAGAGAGAGAGAGAGAGAGAGAGAGACAGAGACAGAGGGATCAAGGAGACGGAAGGGAGAAGAAGAGCAAGGGAAGAGGGCAGAGAATGGCAGACTGAGGTAGAAACACATAGACTTGTTCTTGCATCTCTGTCATGACCATGAGAAGAGTATTATGGAGACAGCTTGCTGATTCCAGGGAGAGGATGAGATACTTGGCATCGGGCTGAAACACCCCAGAGGAGCCCAGGGTTGACCAGTTGCCTCATTCCAAACTGACAGGAGCACTGCAGAGCCCAGCCAAGATCAGCGGATCCGTCCAGCTGAGCCTTGCATGTCTTCTGAGCATCAGCTCATGGGGCGATATGTGACAATATGGGACTGTTGTAAGCAATGAAATTCAGGGATGGCTTGTTCAATGGCATTTTTTGGCAATACCCAAGTGACTCATAGGTAAATATGCAACACTATGAGATTCATCAAAATTCTGGGTTCATCTCTAAACTGCATGAGATAAATGCACAAATACAGTGTATTTATTTAATACAAAAATTTAGATGAATATATATTAACGTGTGAGAAAGAAACATTATATATGGTATATTTAAAACAATCTGATGCAATATACAAAAGTAGTACAATATTTCAAAATAACAAGGTTATACTATTTTAATGTCCTAAAAAGTATATGCATATAAAAGAAGACATAAATGATAAAAATATTAAATGTGTCTAACACAAATAAAGATAAATCAGAAAAGATCTTGATCAGGATCATTTTGTCACTTTAAAAAAAAATGTGGTTTACCAAAAAAAAAAAAAAAAACAAGCACAAAAATTTTAAATTTTTTCATTTGTATTAAATGCTTTTATTTACCATGAGGATACCTATATGGTATCCTTGAACATAATTTGTTAAAACCTCTGTTCCTGGAGATAGTCAATAATTTATATAGATGTGTGATAATCTTACATTTGGTGAGATACTGAATAATTTCCTTCTAGCACAGATTCTTGATTATTAAAATCTGCATTGTGGTTCATAAGCTTTCCAGGTAAAATACATCACGATCAATAACCCAGCTAGATTGTCGGGTATGCCATCTAGTTCCAGCAGTTTTAAATCTATTCAACTACTCCAGATATCTTTTTTCTTTTTTTGATTGATTATGACAAATGAATTTTATCTTCTGTGGAGAAGGCATCCACGCACTTCATGCTACAGGTCAGAAGGGATGGACAAGAAGGTGTTTTAAGACACTTGAGTTAACTGACAAATCGTGAATCTTTATTTGCTTTCATTAACGATTTGGATTATCTGATGAAAATGCATATAATAAAAATGCCACAAAATTTCAAATTGGCCAACAGAGGTCCTATTTTTAAGACAAAACCGTCATTTATACAATGTCATTTAAACTGGTGTAAAAGCTCCCAAGGAAATATTAAATAAGTTATTCAAGCATGCATTACACAAATAATTAGTGACATCTACATTTTTAAGACTCTTGCTTCTTTATTAAAACAAAAGGTTGCTTAACCTAGAGGTGAGAGTTTTTGCAAACTCATCAATAAATAACATTTTTACTCATTTGTTCCCTCTTGGAATCTAAATGCTGGTCTCAGACTACCTGGGCAACTCTTCAAACTTTCCAGATTGCAGGATTCATTAAAAGGAATGATCTGAGTATCTAGTAGCTGCCACGAGAAACAAAGGTTCTTGCGTGTCTGTGTTACATCCTTCTCTCCTTTGATCACACATGGAATCTCTGGGAATGTTTGCTCTGGGAAGTGTCCTTTCCTCCATTTTGTGTAGTCTTATAGACTCAATCAACATGTATGGTCAATGGCCATCCAATTCTTTCCCCAGGAATCTGAATCCCATGCAAGGACAGGGAGGGAGAGATAGTTGACTGATTCACAGCAGTGCCCCACTAAGGCTGCCCATCAGGTCTTGCTGACCTGGTTCTGATTCTCCCAGTTATTCACGTTTGTCTTCAATTTGATGAGCTACATAAGCTGACATCTGTCTGCCTCTGGAAACTTAATTACAATACCTACTCCATTTCTCATTAAACTCCAGCCATCTCGGTCTTCTAGTACTTCCCCTTAGGGCCTTTGCACTTACTGCTCCTTCCCGGGAGCAATGCCTGCTGTTCCAGCTGTCATGGGCTCCTTCTCATCCTTTGCACACTAGTTCAAACAGCACTTCTTCAGAGACTTCTCATTATACCATCTCCAGCAATATGCTCACCCGGCCACCACCATTGTTATTCTCTGTGACTGGCTCAGCATATTATGGCTCTCAGACTAAATCAAGCCCACCACCTGATTTTTTTCTTAAAAAAAAAAAAAAAAATATATATATATATATACATATATATATATTGAATATATATTCAAATTGAATACAATTCAATTGAATTTTTGAATTTGAATTCAAAATTTTTTTTGAATACAGCTATACCCACTGCCTGTGGCTGCTTTCATCCTAAAATGGCAAAGTTGAGCAATTGTAACAATGACAGTATATCTTGCAATGCCTAACATATTTTCCACACGGAAAAAAATTGCTGACCCTTGCTTTATAATGTTATTCTGTTTATTTCCTTATACAACTTATCATCGTCTGCAATTATCCTGTTTGTATTTTCGTTGATAAATATCTGTCCCTAACCAGCACTGAGGAGTTCGGGAATTAGGTTACTTGTCTGTTTTTAATCAGTTATGCATCCCTAATGCCTAATCTGATGCCTGTTGAGAGTGGAATTCGACAAGTATTTGCGGAGTAAGTGGATAAATAAAGGAGTATGTGTCATCATCATGTGCTCAGTGAGTATTAGCAAGAGCATCTCTAGTATTCAATATGCACCAGAATGAAGTGTCCTCACCCTGCTTTCTAGGGCAGACCCGCTCGTGCAATGCCTGGCTTGTTTTACTGCCACATTCTACGTATCAGGAACAAATTCAGCCCAGGTACAGTTATCAGAATAGGAGTGGGCATCCAGCTCAACAGCAGCCAGTGAGCAGACCACCCAGAATTCTAGGACGACAGGCACAAAGATGAAGTAGATCATAGGACCCATTAGGCATATTTATATTTACATTCACATTTAATTTTTTGAGAATTGGACATCGGAAATGGGGCTCAGGTGTTGTATTTGTCTCTGTGGAGAGATGCCTGAATGAGACTAGATTTTGTGCCCTTGAGGCATTCTTGCATTAAACCTGTGTTTTAGTCGGGCTAGTGTGTGTCTATCTATTACATGCATCCAAAGCAAAAAATTAAAACACACCTAAGTTAGACTGAGCAAGACTACACATAAATAAATAAATAAATAAATAAATAAATAAATAAGCATAGGCTAAATAACCAAACCACCTGCACTCTCATGGGAAAACAGGATCTGTGCTTAAGAATGAAGAGCAGCAGACGAGATCAGGCGCATTCAGGGTGGTATGGCCGGAAAGGGGAAAGGAGAAAAAATAAGTGGGAAGTGTCAGAAAGGGAGACAGAACATGAAAGACTCCTAACTCTGGGAAATGAATTAGGGGTGGTAGAAGAGGAGGTGGGCGGGGGTGGGGGTGACTGGGTGACAGGCACTGAGGGGGGCACTTGATGGGATGAGCACTGGGTGTTATTCTATATGTTAGCAAATCGAACACCAATAAAAAATAAATTTATAAAAAGAAAAAAAAGAAGAGCAGCATAGCTTGATGACAGGTGTTGCGAGAGACGGTACCCGGTACCCGAGGCAGCAGTAAGACCCCCCACACAGCTTCACTCACCCTGAAGAAGGACAGACTGACTTTTTGAAGCAATTGGTACAAACCAACTACTTCAAGGTGCAAGGTCCTGTCATTAAAGTGACTCATAATAGGAAAGTCGGAGCGTGCTTATAGTGGTGTTTTTGTTTTATCGCTACAGAAATAGAATGATCTAACCATCTCGTTTCTTTTAACTAAAGAAGTACAAAGAACTGTGGTTTCATTACTTTCTTTTCTGTCTTCCTGGGAGTTGCCTTTACTACAATTAATGTCAAAGATGAAATGAGTAGGGCTATAAAATAAAATTCACTTAATAAAAATGTATTAATTAAGCACCTAATCTGTGCCCCATTTTCTTCTTGTCCCTAGAGATTTATCAATTAATAAAACTGTCAAAAATATATGCAATTGTGGGCATGAAATTGGGTCATGCATGGCTCCTATCATAGGAATATTAAAAGACATCTAGATATTTTGGGGAAAAATAGACATTACAAGACATTTAAAATCAACAACAGTTTGAGCAAATTGTGATCTGTCCCTCACTATGAATGCTAGATAGTCTAGAAAATGATTAGTAGAAGAAACCTTGTCATGTTACATTCAGACTTTCACTAAAAGTAAGCCAGAACAAAACTTTGTTCTATTTCTATTACTGTCAGAAACTATTTTCTGAATATTTTATATATTATCCTGCAGGAGAGAACAGGATTTTGTCACTATTGCATTAACAATGCTTTCTATTTTTTGTTTTGTCATCCAATTTGCTTTTATTTCAGTTTTTTCCTTCATACCGAATATCTTGTATGTCTGGGTTTTTTTTCTAGTTCCTTTAGTCTTTTTCCTATTTCTTGTATAATCCTGTTGATCATTTGACCAATTTTCTTTGTGTTCTTTTGTTTATGTATCCTTGAAATCTGCTTTGATCTACTTCTTTTTCATCTTTCATGTAATCTTTTTCCAAATTAACCCCCCCATTACTTAATTTTATATTGTTTAAACACACTCCCTCGGACTTGTTACACTGGAACAGTACTCATATATTTCACTCAGATATAGTCCTTCAAAGAAAATAAATTTCTACATACCGAATTAAATCATTTATAACAGTGAAAACATGACAACAAAGTATTTCTAAATCCATAACGCAATTTTGAGATGGATCCAGAGGCTTAAAAACTAGATCATGAATCAAGTTCAAATAGTAGTCATCATACAGCGGAACTACGTTTTGTGGTCTACATGTGAAACCTATCTAATTTTATCAGTCGTGGACAGCATTGCTGATTTGGGTAAATTTGATTCACATGTACATCAAGTCAGTGAAAAGTGGTATCCAAGTGGACTAACTAACTGCACAAAATACTCTTTGAATGTGCCCACGACACCAGGGACACAGGCAAAGCATGGGCGGTGGGCCAGGGATGGCTTCCTGAAGGAGGTGACTCATGAATTGCGTCCTGACTTTGGAGTTTAGCAGGATGAAGAAGGAAACTAAACACTCAGTGGGGGGAAAACGGGGATGTGAGACTGTGGTAGATTCCATGAAATGAAATTAGTCCAATGAGCCTGGAGGATGGGGTCTTCATCTGGGAGTGGCAAGAATTCCAGGAACCAGATTATGAAAACCCCCCTGAGACACAGAATGGGTCTTCTCCTGCAGAAGAAGAGGATCCAGTAAAGTGTGTTCAATGGTGAAGAGTCATGTTTTTAAAAAGTAGTGGAGAAAGACTTTAGTTTTCTAATTAGAAGGCTCATAGATTGGTACCAGGATGGGAGCCGAGGAGGAGCAGGGAGGTTGTGAACGGAGCAGGGTTCAAGTTCAGGAGGACCAAGCAGAAGGGAGGGCTCTCTGCAGGGCTTGCAAGCATTTGGATAGATGCACTGGGTGAGGAGTGCTAAGACTACAGGATGGGCCTCAGGCATCTGCATTTCTGCCTGCTTCTTCACTTTCTTTTGTGGTTTATTTTAATATTCCGAAAGTATTTATTTCATCAAGTACATGTGTTGTATGTGTTTGATTATTTGTCACGACAAGGACTGCTTTGGACCTTCTGCCAACCTTACTTGCCCGTGGAGGAGCCACTTGCTAATAAGGATACACTGCTTCTGCTTCTGTTTTATTTTATAACTATAATAATACTCTCAACGGATTCTCATAGCCAAACCTGAACATATTGGCAAGCTACTATAAATATATGCCTTGGGAATTAAGTTCAGAGGAAAAAAAGAAAAAGAACAGTGGGCTCTGGATGGCACTCAGGTAGGCACTGGCAAACACAACAGAGACGACACCACATTTAAACGGTATACCTCCCTCATCCTAATGCACGTTCAAGGCTTCCCGCCTCTCAAGAAAGTCAGGCTGAATTTAACCTGACACAGGTCCTAGACCAACCCTAGTTGGGTCCTCGCAGGAGGACCGGGCCCAACTAGCTTTGCACAGTAGCAAAGGTAGGAGTAACTTCTGAGGGATGTAGGCGTGTACTTTCCTACTTCTACACAGTGAAGGTTGTGGACTGGGAAACAGAGGCGGATAAATGCTTTAATGTCCTTGGGTGTGTAGTCATGAGGCGGTGTGCCAAGGGTTTGGTTTTTCCGTGTGCAAGTCTCTCTCTAAATAGAGATAAATATGTATTTCCCATAAGGCTACATTTATAACTAAGTTAATTCACTTTTAGAAACCAGATTGTCTCTACGTTTCTCAATTCATTCCAAATGTCCATCTCATTTTATTTCTTACATTGCTTTGAGGATCTCTTTTTCTGTATCCATAACCAACTGCATCTAAGTGATTTCCTGCCCTTATCATCTTTAAAAAATATATTTAAAACATATAGGAATATGTCTATAATGTTAAAAATAAGTCCTGTTAATTTGCTCTTCAACTGGGATCCCTGGGTGGCGCAGCGGTTTGGCGCCTGCCTTTGGCCCAGGGCGCGATCCTGGAGACCCGGGATCGAATCCCACGTCGGGCTCCCGGTGCATGGAGCCTGCTTCTCCCTCTGCCTGTGTCTCTGCCTCTCTCTCTATCTCTCTGTGACTATCATAAATAAATAAAAATTAAAAAAAAAAATTTGCTCTTCAACTGATTTCACTAATTATAAGAATAGCATGTATGCTCTATTACCTCTTTTATATTTAGTGTATTTCCCTCCGGGATAAAGTAACAGTATGGCTCACGTGAATTTATTATTTTTTATTACACTGCACATTGCCAGTGCCTTAAATGACGATTTAGATGTGCTTCTAAATACACAGAATATGAAATATTTTTCAAACATAAATTTTCTCCTATCATTCTATCTATGGAGTGAACAGAATAATTTCCTATTACAAGTTTGAAAAGAATCTTTTTTGTAGGTCCTGAAATAGGAAATATAGTTCATGATCCTACTGTCTAATAAAGATCACAGTTGGCTGACTGTATAACATCTTGATTATTAGTTCTTGGCAAATTTCTCTCCAGGGTACTATTCTAAGGCTATAAATGTCTGTATCTTGAGTACTGTAGCATCGAACAGAGATTTTACATGAAGTTTTTTCTGGAATCAATAAAATATCAATGCTTAAAACTGACTTGGAGAACCACAGGATTTTAGAAGATCTCTACTACCTCAAGTTTTTATTAATGTTATTAGCAGTCAAAGCATTTAATGATGACCTATCTATGAGACATTATGCAGTACATAAATTTATAGCAACTGGTGACTTATATTCTGAACCATATTCACTCTATGAATCTAGACCCAAATATTTGACTATCTCATGAAAATCTCCACATGTTTCTTTTGCCTATATGACAAAGCTCAATTTCTGATTCTGAACTCACTAATATGCTGCTTAAAACTTAACTTGTGAGGTGCTTGCTGGCTCAGTTAGTTGAGCGTCTGACTCGATTTCAGCTCAGGTCATGATCTTGGGGTCTTGAGATTTAGCCCCTCATTGGGGTCCACAGTCAGTGGGGAGTCTGCTTGAGATTTTCTTTCTCCCTCTCCCTCTGTCCCTCTCCTTTCTCACACAGTCTCTCTCTAAAATAAACAAACAAATAAATAAATAAATAAATAAATAAATAAATAAATAAATAAATATTTTAAAAATAAAATACATAACTTATGGCATCAAGCTTCCAAGTGATCATTCCCAACTAGAACACTTATTTTCTTTGGAAAGAGATAAATTATTTTGGGGAAATAGCATATACACACATAAAAAACTATTAGGCATAAAATGTAAATTTCAGTACAAGAAAACAATACTCAACTGTTTCTGGGGGCATGGTATGCATACCCACCATGGTCTGTGAAAATATGTTTGGTGGAGCATGGGGCAATGTCTCATTTTATTTCAGTGACTATGCTTTTGCTAGGAGTATATACTATGTCTAGGAAGAACAGTTCAGGAATATAAAAATTAAAGTTATTTTTTATATTTCTGACCCCCTCATTCTCTATTCCAGCTCCATGGGTACAAATCTTTGTGGATTTCAGACCCAAGTGGTTTTCATCGTTTGTTGTTGTTGCCATATTCTATACTCCCCTTGGCAGCTTCATTGCCCCTCCCACACTTGGTCACTTCATCATCCTTCGTGTCCCTGAGTCTCACAGCTGAGGCCTCCAGTTCAGGCTCTCTCATTCAGCTTCATGTTACATTTATGTTTTTAAATTTCAGGACATTTTCATGCTTCAAAAGCCTTCAGTGGATTTCCACTGAAGAGATGATAAAGACAAATGATTCATTGGTGTTGATGTCAGTTCATCATTTGGAAACAGCTCTTTAGTTTCCCCTCATTTCCCCCATAACATCACATCTTATCATTCTGTCACACTGGACTCCACTCTTCTTCCTGGATGTTGAGACCACCTTGCTTTGACTCACCCTATACTCTCACCCTCGAAACACCATCTTCTCTTTCTATTTATGGAAAGAAAGATTTGGTCATCACACTGCAGTTGAGATGTAATCTTTTGTGAACATTTTCAAAATCTCTCCTTTGACATTCTCCAGTACTGTGTTTATTACTTTACGAGAGCATTTTCCTCTCTGTCTATATTTTGCTGATACCTGGCTACCTCCTCAACTAAATTATAATTTTAGGGAAGGACCATACATTATTCTCATTCATATTTCCCACAGTTCCTACTGAATATTCAATGAATATATGAATAAATGAATGAATAAAAGATTGCATTGCTATTGACAGTAACAAAGGACATACAAACACCTAAGAAAACCCTAGGCCAGTTTACCATTTTGAAAATTATATGATACAGTCATTAGGAAAATAAATACTTGAATTATAGATTAAATTGATAATACTAAAATTGTGGTAGACACAGGATTATGAAATATTCTGAAATATCCTTTTATAAGCATGCAAATTCTTAGTTTCTAGAAAGTGGTTGCATTTTAGGATTAATAGAGATGAATAGATATAATTCTAAAGTATATCTTTTACATTTTTCTTGCAGTACTCCATAGATATTAAAGTGGTTTTGCTCACCAAGATAGGGTATTTCATGAAGGCAAAATAGTTTCTTCTATATCACATTTTATCTGAGTTAGGATTAGGATATCCCATTCTTTTAAAATCAATGAACATTTATTGACTGTCTACTAAGGCTAACATACTGTGCCAGGCAGAGCAATCTGGTGGCAAACAAGACAGAGTCCCTGCTCTATCCTGGCCTTGGGGAATACAGATGCAGTAGCAGACTCTTAACTCCAGCCTTGTAAATGCTGTAATAAGGATCAGTGTTCAGGGAGTTAGGACAGGATTTCTGGAGGAAGTGAACTCCAAGATAGCTAAATGATTAGGAGTTAATCATATTAACGAACAACAAATAATACTACAGAGAAGATACAGTCTTTATGGAGGCCTGAGAAAGCAAAATACTGTGGACAAACAGAAAGTCATCAGTCCCGTGGAGAAGGATGGAAATGACTAAAAAGGAATGCTGGAGTAGCCAGCTTGCTCAGAATCTGCACACCTCATGAGTAAGTAAGTACCATAAGACACCATCCTGAAGACCTGGGCCAGTGGTGCATATGTAAATTCACTGGGCGTATACTGTGGGTGTGGACGGCAGGAAGAGCTGTGGAAAGATTAGAAGCAGGTGACACTATGGGGGGACAATATGGTTGGCATATGATGTTGACCTGAAATAGTGCTAGCTGTGGGGTGGATAGAAACCAGTCAATAGAGCTAAGAGACAGTGAAGGATTCAGATTTGAACAGAATTGACTATTGACTTCCATATTAAGGATAGAGGAAAGAAAGTGGGTTAAAGATGAGGCTTACATTTTGTCATGGACAAATTAGCATCATCTGGACTTGCAGGAGAATTTAGATGAGGAAGGGGAAAAGTAACCTTCACTTTTTTAGTCCACTAATGTTTGGGGCTATTTGTTATTGCAGCATGGCAGAGACTTTTCTAACTGATACAAACCATGATGAATATATATATAAAAGGTCAGAGGGAATATATATATATAAATATAGATATATATAGATATCTCCCCCCATACCTCTTCACCAATAACTGTTATTAAATAGCTACAGCATTTCTGAAAATCAACAACAACAATATTGCGAATGAGTTTCTAAGTAAACCTACATAATAAGGGGAAAGACTTGGGCACTAGAACCTCAAGAAGCAATTATACCCCTTCTCCAGCTGGAACAGTGTGAGACCCCGGAGAGACAGGGGGTAGCGGGAAGTGGGTATATAGTCTTTCTGGTTTCCAGAGATAGCTCATCAATAAAGCACTTTCCTATGGTGAATAAACCACACCTCCCTTCCAAAAAAAAAAAAAAAAAAAAGCCAGCTGGGTTTCTAGTTACATATTCATATATAAGGTATATATAAATAAAGGTAGGTACAAATCACTACATAAATGGGATGTAGGTAGACACATATTCATAATAGAGGGTATATAAATATACCCTCCATATTATATGTATAAATATACATAACAATATTGTTATTATGAGGCTGTGGTTGCCTCAAGGCAGGTGGGCAGGTGGAGATGAGCTGTGCAGCCCTCCTGGGCAGGTCTGAGAGCAGAGCCACCAGGCGGACTTCAGCCCAGCAGCAAAGCCACCACTGGCTTTGCACATTAAGCCTGAGTGAACTTCATGGGATGAAGTGGAGGCTTCCTTTTCTCACCATCACGACTTGGGTGCACATTTATACCGACACTTTTTCTTCATGCATATCTTTAATCCAACAAGGCCCACTTTAATCCAACAAAGCCACTACTTCATTCCATCCTCTCAGCAACTGGCCTGTCTCCTGCCCCGTTTTCTATCCCAGGCCTGCTCTTAACCTCTGCACAAGATACTGCGACCACCACCAACCAGAAGGGACAGTCAACTGGGCACCTCTCACAAGCAGGACCTGGGGGCCCAGGGATAGTAAATCATTTCCTGGGAAGATGAGGTAAAGCTTCCTTCAGGGGAGTCCCCATGTACTCCAAGTCCATGAGCCAAAAGAATATGCAAAGATGCTACAACATTTCAGAGCTGGTTTCTTGGTTCCATATTCAACTCTGGGGCTTAGGAACAGGGACCTGTACAGATGCCCAAGGACAAAAAGCCCCATTTCCCTTAGTAAAGAAGGGCACATCCCTGACCAAGATGCCTAATAAGGCACAACCCTGTACTTTCTGTTTTTCATGCTTTTATTCCTTCTTTGCTCTTGGCCTTGTGCTGGGTTTATTTACAGAAGATGTATCTTGTTTAACTGAATACCAAAAACGGAAAACTCTATACATGAAAAGAAAAGAGAAGAAAAGAAACATGGGGAGAGTGGGCTGAGGTGCAGGTGCTGGGTGAGACGGGGCATGGTTCAGAGGGCTGCCCACCAGGCTCATGGCTCTGCAGGCACTGGCAAGGTTGGTGATGGGGCACAGCCAAGGCATTGGGGTTGGGAGCTTGATGTGTCCAACAAGACACATATTGTTTTCAATTTGTGAGTAAAATTGATTTTATTTTATCTATTTTTTAAAAGATTTGATTTATTTACTTGAGAGTGTGACAGAGCACAAGGGGGGGATCAGCAGAAGCTGAGGGAGAAGCAGGCTCCCTGCTGAGCAGGGAGCCCGATGTAGGACTCGATCCCAGGACTTTGGGATCATGACCTGAGCTGAAGGCAGGTGCTTCACCCACTGAGCCACCCAAGTGTCCTTAAAATTGATTTTATTAGTAAGGCTCTTTCCACAAGTTCGGAGCAAACAAGTAAGAGTTCCAAGGGGAAAAAAATCCATATACAGTGAAATGAAAACTATCCCAGGATGACAAAAAATATCTATAACTATATACACCCATAATCACTGCCGCCTCCGAGAACCTTTGATCCCTCTGACCTTTCTTAGCTTCCTCTTTTGCTTCCTGATAGGATTCTGACCCTCATGGAGATGAGGGGTTCTTTCTGCCAAAGCACTGATGTCACTAACGTGCAGGAAAGACTATCAAAGGATTTAACAAGAAGAATCTGGAAAAAACACCTAAGGGGACATGAATTTGAAGGTTGGTTTGTCCTCCATATAAACTATGATGTCATCTTAATCCATGTGAGACAGTGATGAAACTAATGTTTATGGGCTTTTTTTCTTTTAAGAAAAATCAAGTCAATAGGGTTCTTTTTAAATTTATAAATGAAGATGTCTTATGGATCTAGCTGCAGCCTACTGAGGGAAAACCCCGCTCACCCTCGCCCTGTCCATCTTTGGGGTGGAAGTGGGTTGGCCGGCATGACGCCCACTCTTGATGAGGGCAATGAATGATAACCAGGATTTTCTTTGTGCTTGACTTCTATGAAAAACACTGTAAGAATAAGCTGTTTTTGACTTTCATTTGCAAATAAAATATTACATTTAAACACTGCCAAGAATGGATCTTTCTGAAAGCTGTAACTTTCTGTAAGGGTCACTGACAACCAGTTTCCTTGTCAAATTCAGTGAAATTAAACTAAAAAAAAATCCACTATTTTACAGGGAGGTAATGAAGAAATGCAGCAGTGTATCAGTGAAACTAAGCCCAACTTTATTGTTTTGGGAGAATGATTTGCGTTGACCCTCTTGTCCTCCTGGAGATGTAACTTGCTCCCTCTCTGTTCTGGGTCCCCTCACTCGTGAGAGAATGCATCCTCACTGTGAATATTTCATGGGAATCTGACTTTCCTTTAGGGCTTGGACCTATTTTTCTTCTGGCTTATTTATAGTTTTCACTGGTGATAAAATATGTTAGGGTTGGACATACAGTCAGGTAAAGCAGTCTCTCCCAGCTCTTGGCAGTTTGATCAAATGAGTTCAATTTTCCTACTGGTTTCTCTCTAGAGATAGGCAGCACCAACTCTCTTTACAACTCGCACAGGGGTAATTGGGACCCAAAGAGCAGTCCAGTCATGGGTATGCTAAAAAAAAAGAATTGGAAAAAAACAATGATAGAAAATATATTTACTGTGGGGATAGGACATATCAGAAGAGAAATCTGGGTAGTTTAACATATTGTTCACTGTTAGATAATGAAAAAAAAAACCAACCCCCAAAATTCTACTGCACCACTAACAGTAATGTATGTTAAAGACTTGCATAGATTTTTCCTAATATGGCACGATTTCAAAGCAAAGAAGAGAAAACCCCCATACAGTGTTGAAGATGGAGGGGTGAATTCCTAAGTTATCATTTAAAAATAAGCCATGTGAGGCCTATGGGAGCTTTATCCCCTTTAACCACATATATGTGAGTGGTTATTATAGTGTGGTTTTGTCAAGGGAACTTAGCAACGAGATAAAATAACAGCTGTATATTTTGTAGTGAAGTTTGCTTAGGAAGGCAGTTGCCATGGGAACGCCTGGCAATAGCAATTTGATTTTGTGTTGTATGAAACTGATGAGTTTACTTTGTCTAGATTATGTTCCTCGTGCTGGCAACTTCTGGAGGGGGGGGAGGAAAAAAAAAAGAAAAAATAGTCCTTTCAAGACATTTGCATATTAAAAAACGATCCACGTCATTTTCGAATAGACGTGGCACAGACATTACTGACAAGCTTCTTCATCAATGAATCACATACTTCTTCCACCGAAAAATATATATTGTGTAAATTTACTGTATTTCCAAAGAGCTCTGACTGCTTTGAGCTGCAGCACCACCTTATTCAAATGAGTCGCATTCAATTATAAGTACTCAGAAAATTGCCTAAAATAGTTGCAGCTGGGAGATGTAAAAAAAAAAAAATCTTATGAATGAGCAAAAACGAAGTGAATTATACTCCATGGGGAAGTCTCTCAATGAAAAATCTGGTAAACAGGCTCTTGGGTGGAGGGGGGACGGGAAACAGATGCTGACTGATAAGAATTTGCTTATTTTAACAGGGAGACACCAGTGTCTGTGCTGGGGTTCGAATGAATGAGGATTTGGCTGAACCGTTTTGTCTCTGCAGGTGGCAGGGCTGCGGGGAACTGAAATAGCCCGATCAAAGGATGAAACGCAGTTCACCTCTGGGACTTGCAACCAGCATTGCTCTCATTCAGATGTAGGAATTCAAGGGGGCCTGGAGCCCCAGGCGCCTACCGAATAGGAATTGGTCGCTTAGCCCCGGAAGGCCTGCCAAGGCCAAGGCCAAATAATCAAGGAATGAACCAGGAGCAAATTCACATGGGCTTCCCAACCCACCCTTTCCCCCTGGGCCTTCACAGCAGGTCTTGGTGAGAAAAACCTGTTTTGCAGATGTCTTGATGGAGGTGGATCGGATCTGATGTATCAAGGGATTATGTATCCTGTCCTAAATTCAGGAAAAGATCTCCTCTCCATCAGGATGGAAAATCTTTTTGTTAAAAGGAAACTCAGAAACGTTATGGAAAGACAGATGAAGAAGGAGCAGAGGGGCACCTGGGGGCTCAGGGGTTGAGCGGCTGCCTTTGGCTCAGGGCGTGACCCCAGGGTCCTGGGATTGAGTCCCACAATGGGCTCCCAGCCGGGAGCCTGCTTCTCCCTCTACCTGGGTCTCTGCCTCTCTCTGTGTGTCTCTCATGAATAAATAAATAAAATCTTAAAAAAATAAAATAAAAAGAAGGAGCAGATTTTTGAAAGTAAAGTCACTGCAAGGTCTAGGACACTTTAACTTACTGACCTTAATTATTTTAGCCAAATGGACCTTCCAGGATTTGAGAAATGACAAAGTATGATTAGTCCTGCTTCGTTTTTCCTTTGAGATTGGAAGAGTGATCCACGCATTTATCTCACCTTTATCCTTCTCACTTGTTTGCTGACTCAGTAAAAAATTTGGGAGAATATTATGGGAAGCTCCTTGAATTCTTTTGTCAGAAGCTGACTCCTTATGTTTTTCAGGGCTTGCTTGGACAATTTCAGGTCATTTTTTATGAAGCTGCATCCATTTGATCAGGGGTGTTAGCAACTGATGTGGGAAGCAAAGACACAGGAAACATTATTAAATTTCCTTGGAACAGGCAGGGTGACCTTCTTCTAGGTACTCGCTGCCTCGATGTTAATACTCTGCTCACGGCAAGAGGCAATTTTAGCCCGACCCCCTGGGATCCTGGGAGTCTGCTTTAACATATAAAAATTCCTTTGGAAACTTCCTTTATCTCTCCCCCCAAGATATATGCTGGCAATCATCCCCCAAGCAATCTGAAGGGTCTCATGACTGAGTTTTCACTAATGCATAATAACTGGCCTTTCCCAAACCTTGTTTCCAAAATACCTGAGAGGCTGACCCTCTCCCTCACCCCCTTCCAACTTGAGAGTATATAATGGGCCTCTCCCCCTGACCCCAGGGCTGTTCTTCCTGCCCACAGGTCCTGGCCCCAGGCTTTAATAAAATCACCCTTTTGCACCAAAGATGTCCCAAGAATTCTTTCTTGGCCATCGGCTTTGAACCCTAACGTCTTCCCTACACCAGCAATTACAACAGGTAATATTTCACAGGCATTTGTGTCTAACACTGTGGTTTCTAAATACTGCTTCACTGTATCTTTGAAATGACACAGCAAAGCCAAGACTATTACAGTCTCCACTTTATAGAAGAGGAGACAGAGGTAGAGAGGCGGTGTCACTTGCTTAAGATGGATTTATTTTGGAGCTGGAACTTGAGTCAGGCTGTCGGGCTGTGAAAGCCGGGCCAAGGTGCCCTCACCTCCCATAGCTCAGAGGACCTTCTGGATCATCCTCCAAACCTTAAATGATCACTTCCTCCTGCCTCTGAAGAGGAAAGCTGCAGGATACAGCCAAAGAGTTCTGGAGCAAATTGCAGCTCATTCTCCAAACCATATTTTTCTATACACTTCTTATTACTTAATTTTACTATTAATCTGGAAACTACTTAGCTATTTGGAAATATTTTGAAAGTCCCAATGTATTTAAGACATCACAACGTAATTTGACTGTTGTCAACTGCACCCGATGTAATGAGCAGCGGGTGTTTCATGCAACTGATGAATCACTAAATTCTACCTCTAAAACTAATAATACAGTGTGTGTTAACTAAATTGAATTTAAATAGAAAATTTTTCAAAATCAAATAAAATTGTTCTCATTTGAAGTCTTTAAGATATATTTGAGATACACAATAGTAATGGTACATAAAAATGGCATAAAAGGAGTATAAGAACATAATTATAGAAATTAAAGTTTAGCTAGAGTCCTCTTAGTTTCAGAAAGTCTATCTATGGATGTCGTAAAATGCTATTAATTTATCTTTACTTTGGAAGTAAAAAGAAAAAATAGGTTTATCTTGGAATAGAAATCACAAAAGCTGTATAATGTAGGTTGTGTTCTGCTGATGGCTTTGCAAGCCCAGTTTTGCCAGGATTTTAGAAGTTTCTTCTATGGAGAATCTTCCAGAAGCAGCTCCTGCTTTGAAGATACAGCTCAAAGTCTTTGAAAGACTTAAGGTCAAAAGGATCAAGATAGATGATTCTGTAATTTTATGATTTTGGAGATTTATTTATTTATTTATTTATTTCACATTTATTTCAATATCTGAAAGTACTATAATCTGCAATGTTGTGGTTTTTTTTTTCCATTTCCTTCTTATTTAACAGCTTTTTATCAAGCCCTGGAAAATAATTTGACATTTCCAGAAGCCCAATATTGCTTCTTAACACTGGATTAAGACAAAAACAATTTTAACTGAAATACCAATATAATGCAATATCTACTGCAATGTGAAAATAAGCAAATTAAAATTATATAAATGAGAATAAATATAGAGGGTTGGTTTTAGCAACTAGAGCTCACATGATTTTAAGGAAATGTTTTCTTTTCTTATTTTGTTATCTTGGTTTCACTAGCCCCCCTACCCCCATCCCACTTCACAGAGTACAAACAAATAAAAGGAAATGCTGAAGGTTCAGTAGGATTTCAGAGCCCAAGAAGACAAAGTCCACAGGAGCCAATGCAGTGGTGCGAGTGCCTAGGAACCCGTGTCCCTTTTCTGCCCAGAAATACCATTGGCAGAAATGTCATAGCTATACTCACACAGATGTTGCACCCTATGTAGGTACGGCTGGATTCAACCCAGAATGCCCTATGCCTGAGATGTAGAAAGAATCTACTCTGTCCTATGGTGTATCTCCTACAGATTCTTGAGATGTATTGTCTTGTTGAAAGCAAAGGTGTGAGCATCAAAGACATCACCCACAACTGAGCAAGTCATCCGTGTACAAAGCTCTTTAAGAAATAGTGCCAGACTAGCTTCAGGAGGGGGGCGACTGCACTCTGGAATGAATTACAGATACTGTTATGAGCGTACATACTGCGATTTTAAGAAATTCAGAGCTTTAGCACTGCTTGTCAAACCCAGACCAATTCTGACATCAGTTATTTCCCATGTGTCCCCCCTACATGACTACCTTTCCTCTTACCCACAACACAGACATCTATTGGGAAAGTTGGATCAAGATCCTGCTTTCCGCCGAGAGCAATGGAAAGAAGGAGCTGACTGAGTTTTATGGTATGAAATTCTGGGTCCCCAAATCCAATATTTATTTTCTTGCAGAATTTTGAGCTCATACTTGAATTTGCAATTAACTTTAGCTCTGAAGAAATGTAAACTTGGGGATGTTATGCCCCCATAAGGATCTATGTTTAATGCAAATAAAAATTTGAATATGCTATTAAAAAAGATGTTTTAATTAATCAGCCATGTTTTCATAACTATTAATGTTGTTTTCCATTATAATTATAGTGAGTGACTGTTGGATTATTGGCCTGCTTCCCTCCCCCAGCCTCTTACTAAGAACTGACACTTCCTCAGATCTACAAGGTCACATGAGTGACTCCCAGCATCCATAATGGTATTGTGTTTAGGCAACAATCACCTGAAACAGGATCCACCTAATATGGACTAGGCTACCCACAAGTTCATTTCCAAGGAATCAGAGTTGGGACCAAGAGACCTATCTAATTTCTTTACCATAGGCTGGATCGTTACCATGTTTGAAGCTTTTGGCAGCCTTGATCTCTATCATGTGGATGAGTGAAACAGAAGAAGACAGTGGCAGAGACGTACGCATGAAGCAGACCCACAGAGGATGTCTTTTGCCAAGACCTTTCATTCCAGATGGGTCTTCGAAATAACTCAGAGCATCTGCTATTCAAATTTCCTTGTTTCTTCTCCAAGTGCTTCATTCTGAGAATAAATAAATGTGCTTAAAAATGTGTAAGTGTATCACAAAAGGGTTTTGTGACATAAAGAATTATAGATTCATGAGTGCAGATTACCATTAGAATGATCAGTAAGTCAGTCCACATTGTAAGTTATCCTCCAAAAAAATTCACGTATGTCATAATGAACAGCACGATGACAAATGTTCGGGGAAGTAAATTTATCAGAGACGAAAACATCAAAACTCACAGGACAGGGGAAGCTGGAAGAGGCTCATGGGGTTCATACAGGAAATATTTCCCTCTGTTCATTCAAAGCACTAATAGCTTTAGAAAATAGAGTAACATATTTCTGATGAGCTAAGCAACATCTTTATCAAATAATTTTCCTTAAGAGTTACTGTGAATTAGCATTTGGTGGTAGGAAAGAGGGAAATTGTGCACTTGTGGTGGAAGGGCTTATCATGCGTGTCCCCAAGCTGTGGGAAATTGTTCACTTAGGTGATCTGACACCACTGAAGCCACCACATTCCCCCCTATCATCTGACAAACTAGCACACCTCTGTTGCCCACACCGGTTTAGCATTAATATTCCTTTTTATATCTCACTTCCACGGTGCATGTGAGCTTTGCATGTTGAAGTGTTCACACAAGATGTTCTTAAGGAACAGAAATGACAAGATATTCTATCGAGATTCCTGTTAAAGAACTTCCAACAGAATAGTCAATTTTTCAATTATCATCCAACATGTAATAAGCGCCTACCAAATGTGGGTCTAATCTTGCCCGTCCTTTATCACACAGCTCTCACCCAGGGCATCCTCAGACTGTTATGAAATACAAAGTCGAAAATCAAAGTGTCAAATTCCATTATTACTTTGGGTTAGTTGTCTTAGAATAGAATAAATCACTTTCCTTTTTAAATTAAGTTTGTGATAAACGTTAAGTTTCCACTGTTTTCAAAAATATATATATTTTTATTTGTCCAATAAAAGATCTTTATTTTATCTTCAATTTCTTGTCTGGATCATTTGTAACCTAGAAATAATTTTCAATTTTCAATGTAAAGGTATTTGTAAGACTAGAACAGGGAATCTCTCTCTCTCTTTTTTTTTTCCCCTGAACCATTTGGAAATAAGTTGCCAACATGATGTCCCATCATGGGTAAACATTTTAGTCTGTAATTCTTACAAACAAGAACATTATCTTACACAACCAAAGTACAAACATCAAAATCAGGAAATTAACATTATACATTATCACCATCTCATCTAGAGACGCATTCAAGTTTTGCTGGTTGTTCCAATAATAACCTCTGAGAAGCTAGAAGACCCAATTCAGAAGATATGTTGCACTAAACTGTCCTGCCTCTTTATTGTCTTCCAATCTGACTTAGTTCCTCAGACTTTTTTTGTCTTTCCTGACATTGCAGCTTTTGAAGATTACAGGACAGTTATTTTCACAAATACCTTTGAATTACAAGGGTCTCTGATGCAATCATGAAAGAAATGGTAGATTTCTTGTTTCTCTTCTTTTTTTTTCCTGCTTCCAAAATGAAAAATCATAAAAACTAATTTTAGGTAAAAATATTTCCATTTTATCATAATGTCTACTAACTATGAAAAAAATCACATACAGACCCATAATAAAAATGTGAATTGGTAAAATTGCAATCTGAAATTGAAAACTTTTAAGGAAATCATGGAAATCCTAAAAGCATTCAAAACAGTAATACCCTTAGGAAGCCTGGATGACTCGGTGATTGAGCATCTGCCTTTGGTTCAGGTCCTGATCCTGGGATCCTGGGATCCAGTCCCCCATGGGACTCCCCGCAGGGAGCCTGCTTCCCCCTCTACCTATGTCTCTGACTCTCTCTCTCTCCCTGTGTCTCTCCTGAATAAATGAATAAAACCTTAAAAAGAAAAAAGAATTAAAAACAAGAAACAAACAAAAACAAAAACAAAAACAGGAATATCCACTGGATTTCCCTGATGACCAAAAAATCTCAGACCTTGGCATAACCTCATTGTCAAAACTGACATGAAACTGAAAGTAATGAGACATGATCTGCTTCAATTATAACCAAAGACAAATGAAAAATATCTTATTCTCATATCTCCTTTCAAAATTGTCATGAGACTCAGAACTGCCTAAACCAGGCTTAGAAGAAAAATCTGTTTTTAATTTCCTTGGTTTCAATTTCTATATAATTGGCTGAATTTATTGGGCATACCATTTGTAAAAGTTATAGAAATGTATTAAAAATATTATGGCTACTATAAGCAGTTGGGTAGTTTTACAAAATATCAATTGGATAAATGAATTACAGTTTAAATACCTGGAAATCATAAGTTAATGTGGACTTTCTACATTAAAAAAAAAAAAAAACTCTTCCAAAAGACAAGGATAGTTATAAAAACAATCTGATGCTTGAGGTTTGCTTTCGTAGACTTGAGTCACTCACACTCATTAGAATGGTTATTATGGAAAACAAAACAGGAAATGGCAAGTGTTACCAAGAATGTAGAGGAATTAAAATCTTTGTCCTGTTGGTAGGAGTGTTAAATGATGGGAAAACAGTGTGATGGTTCTCAAAAAATTAAAAATGGATTTACTATATGATCCAGCAATTTCACCAAACTGTCTTTTCAAGTGGCTGTGCCATTTTGCCTTCTCCCCAGAGATGAGCGAAAGAGTTCCTGTGGTTCGTTGTACATCCTCGCCAGCGTTTGGTGTCCTGAGGGGTCTGGATTTCACCACTCTGGTAGGTGTGTAGTCGTACCTCACTCTTGTTTAATTTCCAATCCCCTGATGGCACAGGATGTGGAGCATCTTTCCATGTGTTTATTTGCCATCTGAGTGTCTTCTTTGGTAAGGTGTCTACTCAGGTCTTCTGTCCGTGTTTAACCTTTTTTTTTTTTCTTATTGTTGAGTTTTAAGAATTCATTTTATATATCCGATGGTGGTCCTTTATCAAATGTGTTTTTTGCAAATATTTTCGCCCTCCTCCGACCTCCTCAGTTTATGGTTTGTCTTCTTAATAGTTTTTTGTTGTTGTTTTTTGGTAATCAAATTTAACATATTATCCAAAAGCAATACTTACTGGGAGGAAGAGGGTCAAAAGCACTAAAATCAATCCAGTATTATGGTATTGCTGATGTCTTTTAAGTATGTGCTTTTTTTTTTTCTTCCCTTAATGTGAGTTACAAATTAAAAGTACATTTCTGATTTTTTTTTAATCTACATTTGGGTGTCATTGGACTAATTTTGTAAGCAAAAGGTCACAGGAGACTCATTGGGCTATCATTAACATCAATATGCTGGTTGACAGTCATTCTTCCTAGGCTCCTTTCTGCCTATGCTGTTGAGCCTGCCTGCCTCTGGTTACCCTCTATTTCACTGAAAGACAAGGGACCGAATGAGAGTCTCATGGCTTTTATTTTAAATTGGGAGACTAGATTGGCCAAGACGTCATTTCATTTGTGTCGTATAAAAGGTCATGGATGAAACAAAATTTTCAGTTTAATATATTTTACTTTACTTTCAATACACTGACCAGAAGAAAGAGAAGAACATTCATTTCTTCAGTCTCCACGGAGAGTTAGGAGTTCCTCCCAATACCCATGGGGTTGTCTAAATAGAGAAATAATAGATAGTCATCTAACCAATCAATTCAGGGAAACTACTTCCTTTACAGCTTTTCATTCTCTACCATGATAGGAAAACCACCAGTAGTCCTTCAGTTCCTCAAGTTAACATAACATTACCTTCCCCAAAGAAGTTCACAAACCTGCATTTATTGTTGGCTTCTTTTTTATTTGTTTGTTTTGGCTTGATAGCCATGACCTTTTGCATGTTTTGTATTTCACCAGTGAGCCAAAGGGTGGATTGGATCATCTCCCTTTTCCAACCCATGAGGTTAGCCAGTCTACGTGCTGCAGTATTTCGCTGCTGTAAAGGAATAGTTTTGATCATTTTATGTCATATTTGTGGATCTAGATGTGGTAACTGGCATCCACAGAAAAATAAAATGCAAGTGAAATAGATCTCCCTGCGGCACGGGTGGGGGAGCAGGTGTTGTCTAGGATCTTGTGGAAGGAGCTACACAGACAGAGGAAGCAAGCTGATCTGCCTGAAAGGCTTGTCGTGTGTTTGAAAATGTTATGCGTACATTGATAAGAAAGTTAATTAAGATAAGGCCTCCTGAAATAGAGATATTTTTGAGTTCTTCTCTACACTCGTGATGTAACTCCCAGAACCTCTGTTGTAGTTCAGGTTAATTTAGATTTGTGGTGTTCCAGGAGCAGCTCAAGCAGCCATCCACAGAGCATTAAGGGGGAAGACTTGATAGGAGACATGCAATTATCTGGGAGCCCAACACCCCAGCTCCTTGCAGTTTCAAGAAACAAGAGGTCCTCCCCTGTTGTCACTGATTTGTAAAGACTGATTAATACATTTTTGCAAGAAATTGTCCTTATTTCTCTTATTATTATTATTTTTTAGCATTGTGAGTATATGTAGGCAAAGAAAATAATGTATAAAATTCATTGCTGAATTTGAATCATTACACAGGAAAGAAAGTTTTGATCTTTTGCTCCATAAAAAGGAATCTGTAGAATTGAGATCCTGGTAGATACTGAGAGGTGGTTCTAATAGATATAATACCTATTAAGGGGAATAGAATGAGAAAAAAATATAAATATCCTGAGGTTCTCAATGGACTATTAAGAAGTTGATCAAAGGAAATAAATGCTTCTATTTTGAAAAGTAAACTTCTACCTAAATAATGAAAATAGTAAATATCATATCTCACAGGAGAAACTAAAAAAAAAAAAAAAGAAAGGATAAATATTGAACCAGAATTCTCACCATCTCTAGGATCTTAATGGCTAGCAATTAGTATTATATATAGAAAAAGTGATCATAATGTAACAAATTTAGAATTTGCTCAAGGAAAACAAAAAAAGAATTTGCTCAAGAAGAAAATGAATCACAAAGAGGGTACACAAACTAAGAACATTTTCAATAAGCAGAAATGTTACCTAAGTCCTTAAGAGTCTTATACAATCAAAAAGATATGAATATATTTTAAAACTTAAAATAAGGCAAAAAAGTAGTAACCCCAATATTTTGCCCATAAATAGCTTTTTCTCAAAATATACATAGTATTCTGTTAACTAATGGAAAATACAAAGAAATGCCTATGAATATAACATTTGAAAAGCAAATGAATTTATGTACTTGAAAATAAAATGAAATAAATCAGAGGATATTATTTTGAATTGAAAAGTACAAGCATATTAAAATATACTGAGTTATAATTCAAAGTGGAACATTTAAGACATTCCCTCATTTTTACAGTGATAGGAGTAGATAATGATGACTTTGAAGACACTCCCACATAGGTACCATGTTATTGACTGACTCAGAAAGATCCAGATAGCTCACGTCTAATGAGGATGCACTATATGCACCTGAGAGATGATGTGCTTGGAAAGGTGGACACAGACAAAACTTGGAATCTTCAAGGTCATGAATATTCGAGGTCATGAGCTTCAAGGTCATGAATAGTAACTTGCCCAAATTCGGGAAGCCAGGAAATTTGTAAAATTAAACACTAAATACACATTGAATTACAATGTGACAAATCTTGGGAGCTGCTCAAACAACCCCACAGCCATTAGTAAGGGTTAGTTTGTGTATTTATGCAGACAGCATTCATTCACAATCAGAAATACTGCATTATTTTCCTTAAAAAATTTGCTTATCTACAAAGTTCTGCAATTAGTTTCAATGAATTTTCCAATCCAGTTATGGCTACATGTGGCCTTTGTTCTATGTGTATTCATAGGATCTGATGGGGGAGCTTGGCTAGCTGAGGACAAAGGCCAGCTGATATCCCACCCCCACCCCCCACCCCCAGGATGGGATATAAGTGACATTCATCAGGAAGCTTCCAATTGTCTTAATGTTAATGCCTTGCTAGAGGGAAAAGCAATCTTGACAATGGCAAAGCCTCCAATATCTTGTAGGCCCTCAAGAGCAGATGACAATCTTTTTGGAATCTCCCTTTTGCTTACCTCCCCCAACTCCTGGGTGTATAATCAGCTACCTCTCACAGGCCAGGGGCAGCAGCTCTTCCTGCCTGTGGGTCCTGTCCCTGTGCTTTAATAAAACCACCATTTTTCAACAAAGACATCTCAAGAATTCTTTCTTGGTTGTAGGCTCTGGACCTCACCTATATTCCAAAACTTCATCATTATCCACTGCCAAATCATGGCTCCAGCATCTGAAAACTGTAGCACTTATATGCCTATTGCTGACAGAAAGGAAACAAATGGGAAGCCAAGGGCCAGAATGGACTAGTGAGTGGATGTTGGCTTCTCCTTGCTGAGGCTCTCCCAGATGCTGCTTAAAATCCACAGTAGCAAGAAACACACCTCCATCACAGATGAAGCATTTCTTCTATTTCCTACTAAATATCTATCTTTTAAAACAGAGAGGCCTGTATCCAAAATATATAAAGAACTTATACAACTCAACACTAAAAATACCCCGAAATAATCCAATTTAAAAAATGGGCATAAGACATGAACAGACATTTTTCAAAGAGGACATAGAGATAGCCATCAGACACATGAAAAGATGCTCAGTGTCATTCATCATCAGGAAAATGCAAATCAAACCACGATGAGATATCACCTTATGCCTGTTAGAATGACTAACATCAACAACACAAGAAACAACAGGTGGCGAGGATGTGGAGAAAGGGGAGCCCTCCTGCACTTTTGGTGGAGTCAAAAGGCTCCAAAGGCTGGTGCAGCCACTCTGGGAAACAGTATGGAGCTTCCTCAAGAAATTAAAGATAGAGCTACCGTATGACCCAGACCCCACTACTGAATATTTACCCAAAGAATATAAAAGCACTAATTAAAAAAGATATGTGCATCTCTATGTTTATGGTAGCATTATCAACAATAGCCACACTATGGAAAGAGCCCAAGTGTCCACTGACTGATGAATGGATAAAGAAGAAGTGGTATATACACAAGAGAAAGTTACTCAGCCATAAAAAGAATGAAATGGTGCCATTTTGCAACAACATGGTTGGAACTAGACTGTATTACGCTAAGTGAAATAAATCAGTCAAAGAAAGACAAATACTGTATGATTTCACTCTTATGTGGAATTTAAGGAATGGAACAAACGAACCAAGAAAACAAAACGAGAGAAGCCAAAACACAGACTCTTAACTACAGAGAACAAACTGGTGGTTTGGGGGATGGATAAAATAGGTGATGAGAAATAAAGAGTACATTTCTGATGAGCACCAAGTAATGTATAGAGCGTTGAATCACTATGTTGTTCACCAGAGACTAACATAGCACTGTATGTTAACTCTGGTGGAATTAATAATAATAATCCTGGTAATAAAATATCACTTTTGTCTTTGGGATATTCGGGGCAATTGCAGGAGACCTGCGACAGCAAAAGGACCAGAATGGAAGTTTCATCCTAGACATGCCATGGGTGTGGGCCAGAGGAAGGACGGGTTGCATGAACCCAAATCCGATAATTCCAGAAGGCCAGGGGCCACTCCACCCTCTGTGAAGGGAAGTTAGAGGGACATCACAGCTAAAACAGTAAGTTTGGTCAATTGCTACTCTTCCTTCATTTACAGGTTTGGAAAGAAAAGGTCACAGAGATGGGACAGTGGCCGGCTAAGGCTGAGGATGATTCAAGAAGCTGAAATAACATGTTATCGTGTTCAGGATATCATATGTTTCCAAATATGTGAGTCAGTGAAGTAGCAGTGATGTGGGACCATGGCATTTTTGCTGCTCTTGTTGCAGTTTGGAGGGACACTGGGGTGCTGTGGTTAAGATGGGGAGGAAGAAGGTACGTACCTCCTAAGCGATATCTATTCTCTGCCTGCAGAGAAGCTCTCCTGTATCCTGGACAGGATGTGCACATCAGCTATGGGATCAAAACCACATGGGGGGCAATGCGACCATGTCACTGCCGGCATGGAGACAGGTCTTCATCGACATAGAGCCCTGGAAGCCAGAGGATGAGGATTTCATCCTTCCACTCTCACACGGCACCCAAAAAACAGTATAGGGACGCAGCTAAAATGAAACACACGCACACAATTTTGCAAATATTTTCTTAATCCTTGTTCTACATAAGATAATTTAAATAAGTAATCAAAAAGCAATCGAACAGATTATTAAAGCAAAAAAGAAAAAAAGAGGGAGGCTCAAAAGAATCCTATTTTTGATTCAAAGGCACACTTTTTTCAGTGTGATTGGGCCGATGACTGCCCCATTTCTGTACTCCACTTTGTGAGCACAGATACTTCCTTAACTCGGCGTGCCTTTTGTTCATATACCAAAGAAGTGAGTGTCGCCCTCCCAAACACGCTACTGCTTTCTCCTAGAGTAAAATTCTGTGCGCTGCCATTGCCTCGGAACGACAGGTCTGAAATATCTATGCCATCTGGAGCAAACGGTTTAGCTTCCAGCTGTATTCACTTAGCTCTTCATCTTGTCTAAGTGGAAAAGCTGAGTGTCTAAGCAAGTGCTTCTTTTGGACAGAGCAAAAGGAGGTTTAATCTGTACTTTGTATATATACAGAAAGCCCAGATTTTGAGCTAAAGGCATTTCCCCCATGTCCAATGTAATCATTTCTCATTTTTTCCCAGTAGGATTGCTTAGAATTTATGGGCCAGTGATGGCCATCCCTCTCAGAAGGGATTACATTGCTGTAGGGCTTCAGAATTTCTGAAATGCTTTGATCATTCAGAATCTATGACATGATGCTAAGGGTAAGACCATGCGGCACGGGTTAGTAGGGAAGAAATCGTACTGGAATGGTAAACTGCCGAGAAGAAACCACTGATTTCGGTTCTCATGATTTTTTTTTTCTTCAACATTTAGAGACAAGAGTATATTTTCCCTATCTATAGTGCGGTAGTAGGGTATCACAGATAGGAGTTCAGTCCCTGCATGTATACCACATGGGTCAGACCCAGGCCCTACCCCTTACCAGCTCTGTAGGTTTAGGACCTCTTCTGTCCTTGTACCTCGCTGTCTCTTCTGCAAAATGGGGACACGATTAACATCTGTCTCCAAGGGAGCCTTGGAGGGCTAAAAAGATTATTTAGTGTAAAATATTTGGAACAATTGCTGGTTAAAAAAGAAGCCCTCTATGGATATTTACTGATATTAGGGAAGCTGATTTTTTTTTCTTATACCATTCCAGAGAGAGTTAATCTACACAGACTCTCAATATGCAACAATAACTAAAAGATGTAAGGGAGTGAGAAATTGAAATTTTTGAACGTGGAGTAGTTGGCTGTTTTATTTATTTATTTTTCCTTGTTTAAGTCTCTCAACATCCTATGATGGAGATATTTTTAGTCCTATTTCTACATAAAGTGACTGAAGTATATGCAACTCATGAGGAGTGATCTACACGCTATATACTATAGAAGGTTCAATACAATACAAATACTATACAAAGGGAGCTGTAATTCTGTGATTGCAGAGGAAAAAGAGCTTGACATTCTAAAACATGCTTTTCAAAATTAAATTAAGAGAACATTACCAATCATTCATTTAACAGCCACATATACGTACTATTTGGGCTTTTTAAACAAAATAAATTAAAATTAAAAAAATTAAACAATAAAATAATTGGCTTTATATTCTTATGACTTTCACAGCTAAAAATTCAACTGGACCTTTTTTTTTTTAAACTCAGTTATTTTTTCATTTAAAAAGGGTTAAAACCTGTAAGGTCTGCACATATGGCAAAAATAGTTCAGGGTCTAAATTACTCTTTACAAAGTCATAAGTGACTCCTGAAACTGTCAAAATATCTCATTTAGGGTGTTCCATTCTGTGAAGTATTCTTTCGGGACACTGAAGTTTGAGCTTGGGAGTAGGAGAAAGAAAAATTTTGCCAGTGGGTAACTGACCGCTTAAATTAAACAACGGTGCCTTTAGGGTAATGGTAATACTTTGAGTCAGGATGAGAAGGAGTTTTAAATCTCAAGCGTTTCCTCTTGCTAGAAGGTTAAAGTTTATTCTAAAATTGTCTGTAAAATTCATATAAGATAAGAAACTTGTTGGTTACAGAAAGCATTCAAAGAGCTACCAAGCAATACCTTGAAATAGAAGGCATGATGTCCCACATTCAGGGCATAGGTGCTTCTGTGAAAGGAGTCATTCTTTTCCCTCATATTTCACACGTTTGCATGCATTCACCCATTTCTTGAATATAAATGTAATATATCCAAGGAAATTTTGTTTTAAAATTGTTATTTGATTTTCAATTTGCCAATTTTGCCTCGTTGTGACTTCATATTTGGTTAACAATAGTACTGTATCATGTGGCGTGTATTTAGATTGCAGAGCTAGATGTTGCATTATTATTACTGTTCCATGTTTCCACGCTATGTTTTTTTTTTTCCACGCTATGCTTTGATAAGATCCATGTGATATGGATCTGGAGAGATGTTTCCTGACTGTGGTGGCCCTTTTGGCAATTTCGTATTTTATTTGCCAGCGTCCATTTGTGCCGGCTCAGCTTCTGGGGGCACAGGTGGCTGATTGAAGCAGCAATTAGCTGATAGCCCTGCTGTTTGAGCGTGTGTACAGAAATTTTATGACCACCTCTGAATGCAGACACCAAAGTTGTGTGCCAAAAGAAGTCTGACTGAAGACTTTATGGAAATCTAGAGCAAGCTTTTTCAAGACTCTGATGCTTATAAATAAATAGATGGAATTCACACATCATGCACATATTTTATGTGACATGTTCTACAAAAAATAAAAGATGAGGTTTTTAAAAAATGTGGAGTCCTTAATCATATTTTTGGGAAAATAACCATTTAAGTTGTATTTAAATTCTGTTTGACTCATGCAATTACCAGATATTGATTATCCAGTGGCTGTCAGGTGCTGGGCTAGCTATTTAGGGGTGACAGGATAACAGGAGGTCGTTCATTCTTTCAAACTGGTCTCAGTTTAGTGGGAGTATATCCAGGATTGCCTAAAAACTAAGAATCAAAATACTCAAATAAAGCAAACATAAATAAAATTCCATAGCCAGTCAAATTGGTGTTGTTTTCCATGGGTGAAAACATTCACGGTTTGTTTCAAGCCCTGCATTGGTCCTCATTCCCTGCCATTTGTAGAGTGCCCATGAAGTATCCTTCCAAGAGGGCACTCTTATTTTATTCAAGAGCAAGAAATACTTTGTGTTCAATAATTAATTCAAAGTAAACAGTTTTGAGCTGGATATAAGGGCATACTCTAATTGTGCTTTCTTTGTAAAAGGGCATTGACAAATTCCTGTCATATATAAATAACAACTACTACTAACACCAGAGTCTTTACTGGCATGTATGTGAACTCCTCATCGAGTAAAACTCATGAACCAATCTATGTGGATTTTCACTCTATATCTATGGTGAGTAGGTGCCAGCACAGCTGTGTGAAAAACAAATTCTTTACATCTAATTCTCCCAAGTACTGCACCATTCAGAACCATAAACAAAATTAGGAGGAGGCATGAAGCTTGTATCTGATTTCCAAGGACTCCAGGTAACATGATGTGAAGGGGTTCATCAGTGTGGTTGGGTGCAGTCCTCAAAGGGAAGATACCTGATTTTGGACGATGCTAGAAATGTGAAGAAACCTAAGGGGAGGCCAGAGAAAAAGGCTGATGGCAGAAAAATGGAGTGGGACAACATAATGCTTCAATAAGAAGAGCATGGTGGGAGGTTTTACTATAAAAATAACTGCTCAGATGATACCCCCCAAAACTATTTTCTTTTGTTTATTGAGAACTAAACAAGGGCAAAAAGTTAAATTTTAAAGAACGTATACTGGTTGATGTAAGAATTCATACAAACTATGATGATTGCTTGTTAAAAACAGTCTACTGGAAATTCTTTTTCATGAAAAAATGTGAAGAATAGACAGTTATCTTTCTGGTAATTTGGCTTCATACTTGTTTGAAGGCAGATGGATAAATATACTTATTTGAGGATACGTCATATGACTCGTCTAATGTACAGATTGGGGGTTGAGGATAGTTATGACTGACTACTTTGATGCTCTGATAAGAAAAATACTCAATAGTGATCCATAATTCCTGCAGAGTTTGAAAATGAAGCCCATTTAAACAGAAGCTTTATCAATTTGTTAAGAAATAGAATGAGGCATGGAATTGGAGAGGATATATATTAAAACTGAATATTAGACATTATATCCAAATTTCACATAATTTTATGTGTTGTGGCACTTAATGGACTATGAACAGCCTGCCAGGGGTTTGATTTTCTCAATGAATCAACACCCTGAATAGTTACATTATTTCATTAGGTTCTTGTCAAAACATAATAGTGACTTTCTCCATGTTATACAGATTTTTAAAACCTGTAAAGATATTTTAAGATACAATGATTATAGAAATTTATATTTAAAGGGGCACCTGGATGGCTCAGTGGTTTGAGCATCTGCCTTTGGCTCAGGGCATGATCCTGGTCCTGGGATCGAATCCTACATCATGCTCCCCGCAGGGAGCCAGCTTCTCTCTCTGCCGATGTCTCGCCTCTCTCATGAATAAATAAATAACATTAAAAATAAATTTACATTTAGGAAGTGTAATGTATAACTTTAACATTTAGTCAAGGGTCAAGAAGATGTTGGTGCAATTAGATACAGAATTTGCCACTGGAGACATGAACAGGTGTTGGGCTCCGGTCTCAAAGTTCAAGGATTGGATATTAATTGGAGTCCCCCAGTTTCATCTTTGGCCATAGCCAGCAAGCTCTTCCAGGGAAGCCAAGAACAGAAAGATAATAGTATTTCTTTAGACTAAAAGGGAAATTGGGAAACTTAAAAAATTGTTTTCTAACAAAAGTGTTATATTCAACCCTACTAAGAAATTTAAGACCTTGGTCAAACTTAATGTCATTCCTATTCAAAAAGCAAGTCCCATTTTGATTTCAATGTCTGCTAGATATAGCATAAGAGACATCCACACTGGTTTTAAGTACTGATAGGTAAACAGATGAAGTAGAAACATGGATATGCACTGCTCCAATTAATAGTGTAGTGATCATCCCAGAAGCTAATTCTTAAAAAAAAAAAAAAAATTAAAGAGTTAAAAAACAGAAAGCTAAAAAATGTCGAAGTTTAAATCCCTAGGCTTAGTGGTGCAGCTTTGCATTTGTATAAAGTTCTTGGCTATCAAATAATATTTTATGATAACCATACTAACATGTGTGAAGTTTGCACTTTCTACATTTGCTCTTGTGGAATGACAAGTGCTTGATATGAATATATAGACTAATTGAAAAATATGAAGATTAAAAATTAGAAAATGAAATAAAATATGTTTCTAGGGAGTTTGTGAGTGTGTCCTATTTGCCAAGCATATTCACAAGTATTGTTTTCATGGCTAGAGTCCACGAAAAATTACCGCTCATTTGCAATTAAACATGATTAACAATGCAATCTATTCGTTTATTCCATTTGCTTATTTATTTGAAAAATAAATACTGAGCCCTGAACATGTGCCTTGTAATTCTGGATTCTCTTACTGATTGCAAATGTCCTCATTGGGCTGCTAATATAAAAATGGTAGAAATAGTTTTTATTATGTGCATTATTTACATATAACATTTTGTAAACCTAATTAGTATAAGAATTTTGTTGTTTAGTATACAAGTTTGCCAAATTTACATATCAGTACTATGTGAATTTAGATGTTTCGTATGCTTATCCACATTATGAAGGGATTCAATATATTTTAAAGAGTTACATTCAAACTGCAAATTCTAATCCAGAATTACATGTACAGTTCTTGTCTGTTTCTCACTTAGCTTCCCGGTTACGAAATTAACATAAAGCCCAAAGGATAAATGCTTCTTAACTACATTTCATTCTGAAAATATATCATGGAAACATCTTGAGAAACCAGAGAGGAGATAAGAACAGCAACGATATCTAAACATCTTTTTGGATACAGTTCAGTGTTTAGATTCGATTCAAAACCTGTGACTCCAATTAAGCAGAGAAATTTGTCCTGAAAAGTGGAAAGTTGAATGGAATAACTGGATTGAAACACACTTTCTTTTTCCATTCTCAATAATCACATTCTGCCATGATGATTAACATAAATGCGAAAGTAACAGATTTCTCATGCAATACACAATGCAAGCCCCTGTATCTGTGATAGGTGTAAGAGTGAAATTTCTGTAGGTGCAAATAAAACCTAGAAGAAAAAAAGTAGCTCTCATATTTACATATAAGTAATGCCTTCTAAGTTCTTTTTTTTTTTTTTTTTTTTTCTTTTTAATTTTACTTTTTTATTATAGTCACACAGAGAGAGAGAGAGGCAGAGACACAGGCAGAGGAAGAAGCAGGCTCCATGCACCAGGAGCCCGACGTGGGATTCGATCCCGGGTCTCCAGGATCGCGCCCTGGGCCAAAGGCAGGCGCCAAACTGCTGCGCCACCCAGGGATCCCCTAAGTTCTTTATATAAAGTACCTCAATTAAAAAGAAAAACCTATGAAGTGTGTTCTTATTCATCTTACATAGAAAAAAAAGGAAACCTGAGAATTGGTTAAGTATTTTGCATAAAGTCAGATGGCTAAGAAATGATAGTGTCACCATTTAAACACAGGTGTGATGGACTCCGTTCTCTTGCCAATGGAAAGAGCTCCTGGCTCTGGCAGGAGAACTTGCACCTCCAGGTCTACTGGATTCTGGAACGATGACCTTTCCCAGCTATGCCCATCTAGGAGGGATCACTAGTATTTGGTGACTGATACATTTAACTAAAATAATATTATCATATGATATTACAATGACTGTTTTGGCATTGATAAGAATCATTGATGAATGCTAAAATGAGGGGCTGAAAGTTTGAGAAGCCACAAGAGTTTCGCGGTCTCAAAGTGTCTAAGCACAGAAGACGACACTGAGACAGAGGGTAAATAGTAACTTTTAAGTGGAGAAAGCTCATCTGCATGATTTAGCCAAATAATCAAAATTAACACTGCAACAATGCAGTTCATTGACAATATTTGCTTTCCAATCGTGCCAACTAAGAAAAAAAACCCCATTATTATTTTTGTGGTATTCCTGCCAAAAGTACGTAACCTGAATCTAATCCTAAGAAAACATCAGACAAATCCAAATGGTGGGACACATTACAAAATGCATCTAATATTCTTATAAAATATTAATATATTAAAATGTGTAAAGACACAGGAACTGTTCTAAATTAAGTGAAATTAGAGACATGACACCCCAGTGAAACCAGTCATCTGGGATTTTTGTCTATAAGTGACATTACAGGGATAATTGGTAAAATCTGGACCAGGTCTGTATATTACAGAGTAGTTTTGTATCAGTGCTATTTCCTGAGTTTGATGATTATACTGTGGTTTTGTGAAAGAATACTTTGTTTTTAGGCAATATAGAGGGACTTACTTAGGGAAGAAGGATCATCATACATGCAATTTCCTCTTAAATGTTTCAGAAATATCACATGCTGTGTGATATGTGTGAAGAAGGGGAAAATGGATAAAGCAAATGTAGTGATATGCTAACATTTGAGAACTTTGAGTGAAAGAAATTTGGAAGTTCTTTGGACTATTTTGAAACTTTTCTGCGAGTTTGAAATTGTGCCAAACTAAAATAGAAATTTAAGTACATGTCTATCAGAATGTTTAAACTGTCATTGGTTATAAGAAATTAAAAATCATGAATGTTTGCAATTTGATGAGAAACCATTCTTCTTAAAAATATTACGGGTAGGGATCCCTGAGTGGCTCAGCAGTTTAGCGCCTGCCTTCGGCCCTGGAGTCCCAGGATCGAGTCCCACATCAGGCTCCCTGCATGGAGCCTGCTTCTCCCTCTGCCTGTGTCTCTGTCTCTCTCTCTCTCTGTCTCTCTCTCTCTCTCTCTCTCTCTGTGTGTGTGTGTGTGTGTGTGTCTCATTAATAAATAAATAAAATCTTCTAAAAAATAATCTTACAGGTAAAGTTCAGGTAAAACATTTGACTTTAAAAAATCATGGATTGGAAGAATTAATATTCTGAAAATGTCTATGCTACTCAGGGCAATTTACACGTTCAATGCTCTTGCTATCAAAATATCATGGACTTTCTTCGGAGAGTTGGAACAAATAATCTTAAGATTTGTGTGGAATAAGAAAAGACCCTGCATAGCCAGGGGAATATTGAAAAAGAAAACCAGAGCCAGGGGCATCACAATGCCGGATTTCAAGTTGTACTACAAAGCTGTGATCATCAAGACAGTGCGGTAGTGGCACAAAAACGGACACATAGATCCATGGAACAGAATAGAGCATCCAGAAATGGGCCCTCAACTCTATGGTCAACTAATATTCGACAAAGGTGGAAAGAATATCCACTGGAAATAGGACAGTCTCTTCAATAAATGGTGCTGGGAAAATTGGACAGCCACATGCAGAAGAATAAAACTGGACCATTCTCTTACACCAGACACAAAGATAAACTCAAAATGGTTGAAAGATCTAAATGTGAGACAAGAATCCATCAAAATCCTAGAGGAGAACACAGGCAACATGCTTTTTGAACTTGGCCACAGCAACATCTTGCAAGATACATCTATGAAGGCAAGGGAAGCAAAAATGAACTATTGGGACTTAATCAAGATAAAAAGCTTCTGCAGAGCAAAAGAAATAGTCAACAAAACTAAAAGACAACCTACAGAATGGGAGAAGATATTTGCAAATGACACATCAGATAAAGGGTTAGTGTCCAAGATCTATAAAGAACTTATTAAACTCAACACCCAAGAAATAAACAATCCAGTCAAGAAATGGGCAGAAGACATGAACAGACATTTTTTCAAAGAAGACATACACTTGGCCAACAAGCACATGAGAAAATGCTCCGCATCACTTGCCATCAGGGAATCACAAATCCAAACCACAATGAGATACCACCTCACACCAGTGAGAATGGGGAAAATTAACAGGACAGGAAACAACAAATGTTGGAGAGGATGCGGAGAAAGGGGAACCCTCTTGCACTGTGGGTGGGAATGTGAACTGGTGCAGCCACTCTGGAAAACTGTGTGGAGGTTCCTCAAAGAGTTAGAAATAGACCTGCCCTAGGACCCAGCAATTACACTGCTGGGGATTTACCCCAAAGATATAGATGCAGTGAAACGCTGGGACACCTGCACCCCGATGTTCACAGCAACAATGTCCACAATAGCCAGATTGTGGAAGGAGCCTCGGTGCCCGTCGACAGATGAATGGATAAAGAAGATGTGATCTATGTATACGATGAAATATTCCTCAGCCATTAGAACGGAAACCCACCATTTGCTTCGATGCAGACGGAACTGGAGGGTATTAGGCTGAGTGAGGTAAGTCAGTCGGAGAAGGACAAACATTAAATGCATTATACCGTCTCACTCATACGGGGAATATAAAAAATAGAGAAAGGGAAAGGAATAGGGGAAAGGAAATAAAATGAATGGGAAAAATCAGAGAGGGTGAAAAACCATGAGAGTCTCCTAACTCTGGGAAATGAACAAGGGGTAATGGAAGGGGAGGTGGTGGGGGGATGGGGGGACTGGGTGACAGGCACTGAAGGGAACACTTGATGCATGAGCACTGGATGTTATACTAGATGTTGGCAAATCGTACTCCAATAAAAAAATATACAACAAAAATTTTAAAAAATCAAATTTAGGGGTGCCTGGGTGGCTCAGTTAGTTAAGCATCTGACTTTTTGATTTTAGCTCAGGTCATGATCTCAGGGTCATGGGATTGAACCCCACCTCATGTTGGGCTCTATGTTCAGCAGAGAGTCTGCTGGAGATTTTCTCTTTTCCTTCCTCTCTTCCCCTTCTCCACACACACTCTCTCTCTCTCAAATAAACAAATAAATCTTTAAAAAATCAAATTTATACACCTAATATACCAGTTCTGTTATAATCACCACTGATGATCACTTCCTAAAACCCTATTAACTACTTCTTCTGCAGATGTTGATCCTTTCTTCTCATGAAATCTTGGGGGAGGGAGACATACTCAAAAGAATACCCATGATAATATATTACTAATAATAACACATTTTATTGACTTTTCCTAAAAATAGGAATGTGTTAAACATTTTATATGTACTATTTCATTTAACTTTCAAATGTCTCTAAGAGTAGATCATACTACTCTCTCCATTGTTTTCCCCATTGGAAAGGAACTGAGTCTTAGAGATTTTGAATAACTTTCAAAGGTCAGCTAGTTAGTAAAGTATAATATGGAAAGGAAATCCAGGCTCTGTCACTCGGAAACCCACACTCACTGCTGCTGCAAATACCTTCAGGAAGAGCTCCATCCCGATTCTTTCTCACTTGAGGGTACAGTTTTATATTCTGAATGTTCAATTTTATCTTCTGATACAATTATTTCTTAAATTAGTAGTATTAATTATTCTTTAAATTTCCACACTGAGATTTTATTTCAAACTATGACAAATCCTTTAAAGCTGGTAGTCTTTTATCTTTGTTTAACCCATAGCTAACTTTTAATTGCAAAATTTGTGTGGTTCTTACTCATCCTTGCTCTAGTTACTTTTAAACTATATCACGCATTCCAGATTCCTGTTTTCTTCCTTGCCAAAAAGCCTCTGGTTGTTAATTTGAGACAAGAGCTATACAGAATTGATCAAAGTTTCTTTAACCATTATCCTTTTTTCTCTCCAATTTTTAAATCAGCGTTTTGAAGCCAAATTAAAAAAAAAATGCACCCACTTTAAGGGTACAGTTTAAGGAATATTATTTTCTTTTTAAAAAGACTTTATTTTCTAAAAAAATTACTTTATTTTCTATAGTTATTTTAGTATATTTTTAAGACATTTTATTTATTTATTCATGAGAGACAGAGGCAACACTGCCTCTGTCTCTACACAGGCAGAGGGAGAAGCAGGCTTCCCACGGGGAACCTGATGTAGGACTTGATCCCAGGACCCCAGGATCACGACCTGAGCTGAAGGCAGACACTCAACTGCTGAGCCACCCAGGTGCCCTAATTTTAGGTTTATAGAAAAAATGTACAGATAGTACAGTGAATTCCCATACGATCTCCCCTACCTTTGATAAAATTTCTCCTGGTATTAAAATCTTGCCTTAGTGGTGTGTATTTGTTAAAACTGATGAACCAATTGGCTAAAGTCTATAAATTATTCGGCCTCACTTTTTCAAGCTGTCTAGTTGTAGGGGTTGACAAATGCCATATATCCATCTTTACAGTGTCATACAGACAGATTTATTCTCCTAAATTTCTCCTGTGCTCTGCCTATTTATCCCTCATTTCCCCCAACCCTGACAACCTCTGATAATTATATAATCTCTACAGTTTTGCCTTGCCAGCATGTCATACTGTTGGAATCATACTCTTGGATCTTCATACTGGATTCTTTGACTAACAATCTGGATTTAAAGGGTTTTTTTGTTTTTTATGTGTTCTGATGGCTTGATGGCTCATTCATTTTACTATTGAATAATATTCCACTGCATGGATGTACCACTGTTTATCCAACTACATATTTAAGAATATCCCACTTGCTTCCAATTTTTTGGTAATAAAGCGGTTATAAATGAAGCTTTAAATTCCATTGATTTCTGCTATGATTTTTTTCTTCTTTTTCTTTTGCTTGTTTTGTATTTAATTTGCTCTTCCATTTCTATTCCCTGATGGTAGGATCTCAGATCATAGGTTTGAAGATCTTCTTTTCTAATACATGCAGTCAATGCCAAAATTTCCCTATAAGCAGTGCCTCTGTAATATCCCACCAAATTTCATAGGCCATGTTTTTTTTATTACATTTAATTCAAGACACTTTTAATTTCTCTTGGGATTTCTTCTTTGAGCCATGTGTTACTTACAAGTATGTTTTTCGATCTTGAAATATTTTGGGGGGTGGGGGTTTCTAGCCATCTTTTTGTTACTAATTTCGAGTTTAATTCTAGTTTAGCCTGAGAACATTTCTTCACATGATCAATTTTCTTTAATCTTTTAAGGTCCGTTTTATAGCCCTGTATCCAGTCTGTCTTAGCACATGTTCCACTGGGGCTTTAGAAGGGTATGCAATCTGCTCTTGTTGGATGAAGTCTATGAATGTTGGTTAGATGCAGTTGATCCTTAGTGTTTTTGAGTTCATCTCTGTCATCTACTGATTTTCTGCCTGTTGGAATTGTCAACTACTGATAGAGAGGTGTTGAAGTCTCCACGTATGAGAATTTCATCTGTTTCTCCTTGCAATTCAATCAGTGTTTGCCTCATGTGTTGTGACATCTGTCAAGTGCACTTACATGTTAATGATTGTTATGTCTTCTCGGAGAACTGACCATTTTATCATTACAAAATGCTCTTCTTTATCGCTGATTAGTGGGCATGTTCTGCTTTGTCTGGACTTCAGTTTATTTTTCCATTCATTCACATGTTTATTGAAATAACACCATTCTGGCCTATGGCAAGGCCTCCTTCACTGGACATTTGATTTGTCCATGCAAGAAAGTAGGGACTGAAGCAAGACGAGCTATATGTGAAGTATTAGGAAGTGACACATGGGTTGATTGGTAATGACAGAAATTATGATCGCATGTCATCGATTGTATAGTTTAAGTAGAAACTTCCCTGGTTATGCTGTAGACCCTCAAGTATGCTCCCCGCCCATGGCTTCAAAAGAATAAAATACAAAGATGAAGGCAGACTCAGCTCAGATATGTGGGCATATCTCTGTATGAAACAAAGAAAGTATGAGAAAAAATGCTAACTTACACTATCATATAAACTCCATATCATAATTCACTGTATTTTCCAGCCAAAAAAAAAAATAAAAATAAAGTTGTTCAGATTGTTTTAGTCATTGATATATATATATATATATATATATATACTAAATATAATACTAAATACTAAATACTAAACATATATACTAAATATGCAAAAACAATTTTTTTTTAATTAGGAACCATTTTAAGACCAAGAAAATGGCCAAGGAACCAATGTCAGAATTGGTATATTTTGTTGAAAAAATTTTTACTATTGATATACAATGTTATATTAGTTTCAGGTGTACAATATAGTGATTCGACAATTCCATACGTCACTCAGTGGTCACCATATAACGTTATGATAATATTATTGATTATATTCCCTGTGCTATACTTTTCATCTCACTGACTTATTTATTTTAAAATTGGAAGTTTATACCTCTTAATCCTTTTCACATTTTTCAGTTTTATTTTTTTAACTGAAATAACTACATTTGCCGTTAATGTATCATTTATAAAAATTTGGAGACATTTGAATAATTACTGATGAGCAAGTAGTTAATTACGTAAAGTACATACTTTTAAGTGAACCTAACCTAAATTGGTGGTGTGAATAGATCCCTTCTAAGGAAAATGCTAATCATCCTCAATTTATAACTGTTCAGGGTTAATCTTTAAGACTGAAGGGATTGATAGATCATTGAAAATTTAAATAAGTGACCTTTAAAAGGACATTTTTGTCTTATAGCTTGCATTTAATGATTACAATGAACTGGTGAAAATGCAACTAAAGTAGTCATAAAATAATGCATTCAGTGAGAGAAATAAAATCATACTCTTTGATCATCCTGATACCATTCATTAAAAAAATGGTGCACTTTTTTTCTAAGTTGCTTAAAAACATTTATATAAATTTGTAACAGGGTTTCTTTATACACTTGTTTTTCAAGGAGGGGCCGCTCACTTTACCTATGTAAATTTGACTCTAAATTATGAAGAGCTTAACCTGATTAAAGTAAGGCTTACCTCAGAAACACCTGGAATTTAAGAAGGCAAGATCCTACACATTGTCATCTGTAGAATAATTATTTGTATTATTGAGGAATTTGTGCACTTCAATTTTATGAGAGGATTTAATTATTTTCAGCTGTAGAAAAAGCTTCTAAGAAGCTCTTTATTAAAAAAAGATTAATACATGAACTGAAATGTTCACTCTAAAAATTCAAAGCACAAAAATTTTAAATTCATGTAATAATGCTGACATCCAAAGAAAAATATAACATTATACATATTAAAAGTATAATAAAAATTGCATGATGAGATAAATCTATTCATAAAATTATAGTGCTCACTTACAACTGCCTCTTTAAGGGGATAAATTGATGTCACAGTAGAAGTCCCTCGGCCCTGGACAATTCCCCTGAAATTCCACCAGCAAAAATACATGTATTTGGCTTTGGTAGGTTTTTAAAAAATCTTTTGTTCTGGAAATGTTTTAAACTCTACAGAAATGCAAAGGATAGAATAATGAAGCAGTCTGTTCCTTGCAAGCATATTGCATGCATTGCTTCAATACTTTAGGATGTAGAGAAATAATTCTGCCTGGAGAATTTTTAGTCTTTAATAATTACTTGATGAAATTATTTTAACAGGGATTAATACGTATTAATTATTAATATCACAACAAAATGGAAAGTGTAAAAAAGTTACATCCCAACCAATCAACACTGGAGGGCCAGTAGTGAGTGGTATCGATTGAAGACATCATCAGGTCAATACCTTACACACTTCACAGCTTTGATTGTTTTGCACCAGGCTTGGGACACAACACAAGGATCAAAACAGAGAATGTGAGTATGTGGCCAGCCTAGGTAAGCTTTTGCTCTTCCACTGGGCAGCCTGTAACTGAAGTGGCACCATGTCAGATAAGACAGAGCTACATCCCCAGGGGGAAGTGCTTGCTGCTACCAGGGGAAGAGGGTGTTGTGGGAGAGAAAAATCAAGGTGTGTATCACAAGGGCAGGTCATACATGAATAGCACCTTGCGGTAAGTAGTATTAGACCAGTCTGTCGTTGTCAGATTATGTATGGATTGGCTTTCTGACAGATAAGGGAAAGAGTATGAACTTCAGTTATTTATCTGCTCATGTAACAGGTATTCATGGTGTGTCTACACATACAATGCTGAACAAAATAGGGGTTCTTCCTTTCTCCCATATTCCAAAGGCCCATATTCCGAATGGGGTGGATGTAAAAACAAGGGAAATAAATGAAAATACTATGTTATAGTTGTTAATGAGTCAGAAAACCAGATGCTACAGGGTTACATGAACTGGTACAGAAAGGACCACCATATTGAACACCTTCATGGGACACCAGGACACAGAATATCATCTTTTCTCATTTTATATTTAAATAGTACCTTCTACAGTGGCTCAGCTTGACCACTGTGTATGTATCTTCTCAAGAAATGATATCTCAGCTGGGACCTAATGATGAGTAGAAATTAGTCAGAAAAAGATTCTGAGTAAAAGAGTGGGAAGGAGAGAAAATTGGAGAGAAAAGAGGGGTTGTAATTAGGCACATGGAAATATCAGAAGTTTTATGTGATAGGGATGTAGAGGGAGATGAAATGACAGAAGATGGAACAGAAGTGGAGGTCAGAGCACACACATGTTTTAGAACATATTAAGAAAGTGGGATTTATTCTAAAAATGAGGGGATGGGGTTCCTGGGTAGCTCAGTTGGTTGAGCATCTGCCTTAGGCTTGGGTCATGATCCTGGAGTCCTGGGATTGACCCTCTCATTAGGCTCCCTGCTCAGCGGGGAGTCTGTTTCTCCTTCTACTCCCCCCCCCTTTCCTTCTCTCTCTCTCTTTCTCTCTCTCTCTCTCATAAATAAACAAACAAACAAACAAAGAAAATCTTAAAAAAATGAGGGGAAACCATTAGAAGAATCTGAGCACAAAAAAAAAAAAAAAAAGAAGAACCTGAGCACAAACTTAGATGTTTTTGAAGTGTGGGGTATGGATTTAGGTCCTGCAATGACCTAGGAGATAAATAATTTTCACCTAAAGTGAGGTGGGAACTCAGAAGGAAGAACTAGAGGCCTCAGGACTTGAAGGTCAATTAGATGAAGGAGACAGAGACAAGGCAAGGGTCAAAGATAAAGACCAAGTTTCTCATCGCACAAACTGTGTGGACAGTGGTACCAGGCTATCTGTAGGGTGAGACAGAGGGGTATGCTTTTGCATCTGCAGAATTTGAGATTCTCATAAGTTGGGTAGTGGATCATGAGACAGTGTTCTGCATTTGCCATATCTGGGCAGTTTTTCTGGAATATTTAAGGGTGTCCCAGCAGCAAGCTGCACCTCAAAAGTGGAAAAAATGAGGCTAAAAAAGATAAGTTGATACAACAATGGCTTGTTAAGCACTGGGCCAGAATTTTGTTGTTAATATTCAATATGAATTGCACTCTTCTAAGTTCAACTTTGTTCCATATTTCCAGATTTCCCTGTCACCAGCATAATAGTAAATGCTTCCAATGAGTGATATTCAAGAGCTACAGAAGGAAAAGACCCTATTTTATGTTGCCAGCTGTAGACAAAATTATGGGCATTTCTGGAAAGAACCCAAGGTTTGGCCAGTGGCATCAGGGCGGTACTGAGGATAACACACTCTGGGATAAAGCACTCGTGGTCTCTGTGATTTTTCCATTTCCAGATTTCCTTTTGGTTTTGTTTGTGTTTTTGTTTTTAATTGAGTAGTACCATGATCAAACATGCATTTAGTAAGAGCTCACTGGTCCTGGGAAAATATGCAAGATTTAGGCAAAGGGACTTAATTACGTGTATCCAGTTTTAATACGTAGGTGTGTGTGAGTCATTTGATGAATCTCTCTGGAAGAGGGAGAACTGTGAATTGGTAGAAAGTCCCGGGACTGAGATGACGGTGGGTTAATCGTAACCTTAATAGAAATCTCCTGTGATACAAAACAAATTTCTATCTGCAGGGCTAACTGGTTTTCAAAAGCAAGAGAAAACAACATAGATGACTGACTGATAAAATCTATGAGAACACGATTTGGGGCAAGCATGTTAATACATCAATATGACAGGGTAAGGATTGGGATTTTAAAAGATGTTATATTTAAATATTGGGCAGAAACCAGCAAAATGCAATTTTACAAGTGTATGATTTTTTTTTCTCCCAAGTCTGTATTTCTTTCCAGAGATGTTTATTACATGCTCTTCCCAATCCCGATCTGAACTCTCGGTAAATGCTTATTCTATTTACCCTCAGGAAGTGTTTTCTCTGGTCTTTAGGAGAAATGTTCACTGGTTTAGCAGCATCCTTGTCCCAATCCTTACTGTCTCGAGATGCTGGGCCATGCTTTGACATGCTCTGTCATACACTTCTTTTGTGTCCTCAGACAGGAGAGGATCCTACAGCCTTAGTCTCAATAGTGAAATGCAACTTCCGCGACACACTATCAATAATTTGCATAACGTTTGTCCCACTTTTTGGAACCTCTTCTAAGGAAGTACTTTAAAGTGTGGGGGGACAAAAACGCATGCATGACTGTATTTTCCAAAACAAGCTATATAAAAGAATGAAATACTATAAGCAACCAAAAAAAGTAAAAGCAGAAGAGAGAAAAAATATATATAGCAAATCCTCTGAAAGCCACGTTACGCTCTTATTCAAAACAGTGGATATGAAGAAATGCAGCCCTGTGCAGATGTTTATGGTATAATAATAATTGTTTTTTTTTAAGTGAATACAGAGTTATATTTTGTCCTTAATTACAGTCATGTAAAATTTAAATTCATAGGAAAAACACTGGAAGGAAATATATAAAGTTATTAACCTAGTATTTGTTAGAATAGAATTGTGATGATTTTTAAATTTTATTTTATCTAAACTGTAAATATAATATTACCTGTATATGTACTGTTACTTCTGTCTATAACATATTATATATGTTCTATGGTCCAGCCTAAACAACATTACCTTACAGAGCTCTGTAGGTAGCAATCCTCTTTCCACCACACATTTTCCTTCTGTGCCCCATTTTATGCCATAATTCAATCTGGGGTATGCCTTTATGTATCTGCCAATTTTCACAATGAAATTTTAATCTCTCTTGAGGGCAAAATTTAGGTTTTATTTTCTGAGGCCATACATTTGCAGTGCTTTTCACACAATGTGCGCCCCATAAATACTTGTTAAACAAATAAATTATGTGTCAAAACCATACATTGATGTAAGCATTTTGACTGAAAAACAACTACCCTCCTGAAGTGAAACATGCAGCATGTACTACATTTAAATTACCTGCAAGTTTCAATTCCAGGCCAGTCTGTTTAAAACGAAAAAAAAAATTAAATCAATAAATCAATAAAGTAGAAAATGTGACCGATTCAGGGTAGTATAATATAGTGGTCATTTGTCCTGTGCAGAAGCAATCAGACGTTTTTAATAGACCCTTAAGGAGTTTTATATTTTAAAACCTGGCGAGAAAATGTTCATCTAGAGACTAAGAAGGAAGAAAAATTATAAATATCTATGTGGTCATATGTTGAACTACAAATTCATCTTGAGTTCCTTACATGTGACTTAACAGAGTGTTCTGACAATGTAGCCTAGACACATTTTTTAAAAATAAGCAAATATTTACAAAATGAAAACAAATCTGTGCGTGTAACAAAGATAGACCACAGACTATTCTAGTGATCAGATGAAATACTGGATGGATATCTAATACATGTACCAGTCTACATTAAGTGGAAACAGCTCTGCAAGAACCTGTGTACTAAAAAAAAAAAAACAAAAAACAAAAAACAAACCTGTGTATTTACTTATGTCTTCATAAATGTTCATAGAGCCTTCGCCTTCCCTTCCCCCGAGGACACACAGTCTGAATTACACAAGTAGCCTAAGAGCCCAATAAGCGAAACCACATTCTTCAGATCTGACTGTCATTAATCATTAGTGATCCCGGGTCAATAAGTATCTGGCTTCGATAATATGAAAGATAATATGTTTCTCCCAAAGACAATGGGATTTCTGAAGCAAAATAACCTCCCTTAAGAATACAGAGACTGCAAGTTAGAATAGAGCAGATGATGAGCAAGTGGTAAAAGAGGTCTACGTGACAAGATCTGTTGACAATGTACAACGTGAAAACAAATGTGTACGTACTTTTTTAAATCAGAAGATTTTGGTAAATTCATCTAAGAGGAGATACTTACTTCGAATTTTCCCTTGTTATAGTTCCCTGGTTCTTAATACATATTTTAGCAGTTAACCCTTTAGGAACTATCTGAGCAAATATCTCTTTAAGATTAATATTTTAATTGGTATTACAATTGAAATGTTAATTTTATAGAATGGAGTCTTATTAGGCTAAGATACGTGGAAAAAATATGCACTCACTTATATAATGGGCTACATTCAGCTAGGAGATTTTTAGCTGATGCTAATAATGGAGGTTAAAACTCAAACAGGAACAGTAAGCGTCTTTACCTTCCCAGGGTACATTGGTGTTTTGGAATCAACAACTTGAGACAAAATTGTATTTTGGTTCTATGACTCACTATATATAACCCTGGCCTGTTTTACTTTTAGTGGACATCATTTTTCTTGTGTTTAAAATAAGGCAGCGGAATTGATAAGGTTCAAAACATATGGCTCGCCATATGTTAAATTATGTTTTATAATAAAAATTATGTGACTAATATTGTGGGGTTTACATAAAATAGGTCTCCCTGGCAACAAAGACTTCTATTTGGGAGATTCAAAGGACACGTAAAACACCTAAAGGAACAAGCAGCAGAGAATGGGTGCTAATATGATAATTTGGCTCTTTTGGGTGGCAAAGGTCAAAAGCACACAAGATACAGTAAATACACGCACTGGTGGAGTTATGTAAGGATGTAAAGATTTATAAAGACACATAAGAAAACATTTCCGTGGGCTGGAACTGGGACACTGGCCATTCATACTCAGACTATGAGAATGGAGCAGCTTCCCTTGGCTGATCCAACAGGTCGGCTAAGGGCCAGTTTTCCTCAGTCGCTGTCTCCGTTGCTCTCCCTGACAGGTCGGCCCCACTGTGGAGTGGCCAAGTCCTTTCTGTGGTGCTCAATCCCGAAGGTGGGTCAGTAATAGGCAGGGCTTCAATCCAAAGGCACTCTCCCCCTGATTTCTCCATGATTTCAAATCCGTCTCCATCTCAGGGCCACCCCCTCCCCCACCCCCCTGGAGAGCAGGTCTGATGGGATAGGGCGATCTGCATGGCCTGCTCCCCTCTTGGACTGTAATTTCAGAGCAGACCCACCACAGACAGCTGGCTTCCACCCGGTCCCTGGTCCAGTGAAGTAGGGCAGAGATCTTCAGCTTTCTCAGTCCCTGCAGTATTTGCACAGTGCCCCATTCCAAAATAAACATAGCTCTGCTCATTAAGCAGTGAAGTCCAGAAAACTTAATACACATTTATATCCTAACAACTTAGGGGCCATGGGGAAAAATAACACACATAAGTTGAAAGGCAAATATTGTTTTATCTTATAGTTAATTACCATTAGTGGAAAATGTGCACCTGTTGGGCATGGTGCAATTTCTTAATCCTCATTTGTTGGTTTACACTTTCATTGTGCATGCTTTTTATCACACCAACCATCCAAACTCCTGCTTGGCAAGGAGGTGACATTGCTAAAGTGATTATAGTGTGATATAATGTCGAAACTACTAATTATGCAAGCTAGTATTGTGGCAGTGTTTGACAGATGTCAAGTATCTCGGTTTCCTTCATAGTTGGAAATGGCTTGCGGTGCCCGCATGAGTTTGGTTGGTCCCCAGGAGGCACCTTCATGCGTTTCTGAGCCATGTTAAGATAAAGCCATCAGGTTGCATAACATCCGATAACTTAAGTTTGAGTAAATCAGCATGATTTTTTTTTTCTGAGAAGGGATTAATGGGCATGGCAGAAATGCAGAACATTAGGAATAGTTCAATTGAGTCAATTATTAGGAACATGTAACAGTTATAATAAAAGCGGCAAGAAAAATTAATCATGGAAGAGAATTCTGTGGGAGAGGTCAGTCTGAAAGGATGGTTGGAAAGTATGTCAAGATGAGGAAAGCAGGTATGTCAAGAGCTTAAGGGAGACAGGATAGAGGCAAAGCAAGAAGGGGTGACCACTCAATGTGGCTTTGAATAGGACTGCTCTGTCAGGGCAACGTTGGGGAGATGCCAACGGGGATTTTCTCCTGTCACCTACTACAAGGTGATAAGGATTTGTTTATTTATTTATTTTTAATTTATTTTTTATTGGTGTTCAATTTACCAACATACAGAATAACCCACAGTGCCCGTCACCCATTCACTCCCACCCCCTGTCCTCCTCCCCTTCTACCACCCCTAGTTCGTTTCCCAGAGTTAGGAGTCTTTATGTTCTGTCTCCCTTTCTGATATTTCCCACACATTTCTTCTCCCTTCCCTTATATTCCCTTTCACTATTATTTATATTCCCCTAATGAATGAGACCATATAATGTTTGTTCTTCTCCGATTGACTTACTTCACTCAGCATAATACCCTCCAGTTCCATCCACGTTGAAGCAAATGGTGGGTATTTGTCGTTTCTAATGGCTGAGGAATATTCCATTGTATACATAAACCACATCTTCTTTATCCACTCATCTTTCAATGGTGCTGGGAAAATTGGACATCCACATGCAGAAGAATGAAACTAGGCCACTCTCTTTCACCATACACAAAGATAAACTAAAAATGGATGAAATATCTAAATGTGAGACAAAAGTCCATCAAAATCCTAGAGGAGAACACAGGCAACACCCTTTTTGAACTCGGCCACAGTAACTTCTTGCAAGATACATCCACGAAGGCAAAAGAAACAAAAGCAAAAATGAACTATTGGGACTTCATCAAGATAAGAAGCTTTTGCACAGCAAAGGATACAGTCAACAGAACTCAAAGACAACCTACAGAATGGGAGAAGATATTTGCAAATGACATATCAGATAAAGGGCTAGTTTCCAAGATCTATAAAGAACTTATTAAACTCAACACAAAAGAAACAAACAATCCAATCATGAAATGGGCAAAAGACATGAAGAGAAATCTCACAGAGGAAGACATGGACATGGCCAACATGCACATGAGAAAATGCTCTGCATCACTTGCCATCAGGGAAATACAAATCAAAACCACAATGAGATCCCACCTCACACCAGTGAGAATGGGGAAAATTAACAAGGCAGGAAACCACAAATGTTGGAGAGGATGCGGAGAAAAGGGAAGCCTCTGACACTGTTGGTGGGAATGTGAACTGGTGCAGCCACTCTGGACAACTGTGTGGAGGTTCCTCAAAGAGTTAAAAATGGACCTGCCCTATGACCCAGCAATTGCACTGCTGGGTATTTACCCCAAAGATACAGATGCAATGAAATGCCGGGACACCTGCACCCCGATGTTTCTATCAGCAATGGCCACAATAGCCAAACTGTGGAAGGAGCCTTGGTGTCCATCGAAAGGTGATAAGGATTTAGAATCCATTAGTCAGTGTCTGGGGCAATAAGGAAGGGAGACAGAGCTAGGGAGGATGTCCTTCTCATCTTCTTGAGACTTTGCTCCACCGATGGGTAATTTCCCTTTCTTTCCTGTAACGCTGTCATTGCTTCTCTAATCGCTTCTTTTCCATCAGCAGGAGCCTGGACCCACTGATATCTGACTGCCTGTTATGCTACAAAAGATGCATGTTCTTGCTGAACATTCTCCATGTTGCAGAACCCAATGGGTGTTTCGTGGTCACTACCCTATCAAATTCTCAAAACCCTGCCTCTGCTCCCTGCCTCCTTTCTGGACACACTTTCTTCATTTCCTTTGTAGTTTTCTCTTCTGTTAGCTCCTTACATATGCATTTTCTTTTCAGCTCAGTGCCAGTCTCATCTCACTCTATAAATGTAGTCCATCCTTTTATTTCCTAGCACTTTGTCCATTCGGGGCCCCACCTGCACGTACTGGCAGTCACACTGAGTCCACTGCTGTGCTTTGACTGACCGTGTTCTTTTGTGCCTCTGTGCCTTTGCACACGGTATTCCCTTTCTCCCAGGCTCACCAAATAATCTGCACAGACCAGTGCAAAATGGAAACACAGAGCTGCTTGTCCAAAAATTAAGATGTTGAAGACATTGACATCAGAGCTCTAAACCAAGCACAGATCCTTTTTAAGGATGAGTGATCACCCAGGTCACATACCCTTGAAGCCAACCCTGCCTCATCTTCCCCTCACCCTTCAGCCCTCATCTCAAGCACTCTCTCTCCCAGGAAACCTGCGTGACCCCCTGTGCCACCCACCTAAACTCACTTCCTCTGTGCTCCCTCCCTGGATTTCGTTCTAGTCACTATACATGCTGTCCTCCTGACTGAATGGGATATTCTTAGTAGCAGTGATTGTGTATCTTTTTATCTCCAGCACTTTGGAGCTTGCTTAGTAAAATTCAGTTCCTGGTGAATGCAGGTGATATGGAAGGGGCAGAGAGTAGAAAGAAAAATGTATAAAAACATAGATTTGGACAATGAGAGAAAGAGAAAACAAATCCAAATATGTGATTCCGTGTGAACTACATGACAGTTCAGGGAGTCAGAATGGAGAGGAAAACTATGTGTTGGGGGAAGTTGATATTACAGCATAGAACTGGTGGAAAATCAGTGGTCCTTGTTGAGTTTGTTTTGAAATTTGCATAGAAAATTCCAAATGAGAAACAGGCGCATAACCTTACATTTAGGCTTATCTTACCAAGAGCAAAACTAAAAGCACAGCTTCTCAGATGTGTTCCTATTAAGCATCTGCTCTTTGTCTGGTTTTAAGGAATGAATTTTGTGTGTTGAGGAAGAAGAGGTAGTGTGTGGGAGAAAGAGTCATAACATCTTCTTCTAGCAGGCATTTCCATTATTCGCCCATCTGCCGCCCTGCAGACCTTCCCAGGTGAGACATCTTGGTGGGGAGGTGTGATAACCAGTGTGCCACACCCTGTGGTGCCATCACAGACCACTGTGTGCATGTCTCCTGCACATGATGCTACGGCTGAGCTAGCAGAGTGGTGCGATCCGGGCCAGGATAGTCTACACCACACTCAGAGCAGCATGGTGATTTCTTGGACGTTCAGTCTTCATTACATAAAACACATGTCTCATGAAACCTGTATTTAAAAATATCTTGCATTTGATCATCCTGCTATCAAACTGGCTGCAAGTGAGCCTCTGCATTTTTTAATAAAGGAGCATACTGTTGGCAGTAATACCACAGCAAGAGTCCAGAACACTGTGCCAGCATCATCAAATTTCTCAGAGGTGTAGTTTTATGCAACAAATCTGTCTGCAGAACCTGAGTCAGGGGGTGGGGGGGAACCACAGGCAAATGAGTTGAAAATTGTTAATATGAGAACAGTTATAAATTGTGTGTGTGTATGTTGTTTGCTGCTCTACATGATAGATTTTTTAAATGTAGGAAATAATCAAAATAAAAATAAAGGAAAGCAAGAGAAACATGTGATTGTTAAAAGAGCCTACTGGCTTTCTCTGGTTGGTCTGGAACTAGGAGGCAAAAACAGGGTAGGAGGTTGCTTGTGTCCCTGTGCTGATGGTTCTGGAATGATCCCTGCAGAGGTTGTGGGTCAGAGTCCCACCACCATGTGTGGTCTGGGATTATCCACGTGTATAGTCGGTCTATTGATGGTAATTCTCAAGAAGACCTTATGAGCAGGTGTATTTAACACTGAAGACTCAGAGGGTTTATGATATGATGGGAGAAACAATGAAGGGCCCTGTATCATTTTTGTGTGCCTACTATAAGAACTACGTATAGCACTTATATTTTATGTTTGAAATTGAAAACAACAACAAAAAATTACATCACTCACACCATCTTGACATGGACAAAGAGACTCACTCACAAGAACACAGATAGAAAATGGCACTGAGGAGGGCAATTGATGGGATGAGCACTGGGTGTTAAGACATATGTTGGCAAATTGAATTTAAATTTAAAAAAAGGTAAAAAAATGGCAGAGTCAGGTTTTTAAAAGTGCTGGTTTTATTTGACGAGAGAGGACTTAACAATGATTTGTAGAGCTCTACTTGTGTAAGATTCTACTATGAGAATATTGGTGTAAAAGTATTACAGCGCTATAATCATGAGTAACAAATAACCCAACTCCAGCTTTGTTCCCTGACAGGAGAGATTTCCATTCCAGGACAATGCTTATGTAGGGTCTACAGTTGGACCCAGACACACAAGGAGGTCACCAAGGCGTCGGTTCCCTAAGTGCCAGCTTCCCTCTGAGGCTGATGGTTCTTCAATGGCTGCAAAATGCCAGACAATAACCAACCACCACCCTCAAGGAAGGCAATAGCCTTCCTCAAGCACAAATGGGAAGGAGATACAGACACAGAGGGAGAGAGGCTTTCCTACTGTGTTTTTTTCTTCTCAGAAGCACCAAGCAACTTTATTTTTCCCTAAGAGGAGAGAGGAATGGATATTGGAAAAGCAACAACAGTGTCAGATATAATAAAAGAGGAAGACAGCCTTCTTATATTAGTACTTATATTGTGGAAGACTAAAGAGGGTGCTATAGATGAAGGGACACTGTCATCTCAAAGAATTTCTAAGGTGTCGATTTTTATGATTTTTTCAAAGGTTTGAGATATGTGATCCTAAACTTTAACATTTTAATGTTTTAAGAGATTAACATTATTCTGATTCATAAAATAAATTCATATCCAATGCTCCCTCCCACCAAAAAGAAAAGAAAAGAAAAGAAAAGAAAAAGAAAGAAAAGAAAAGAAAAGAAAAGAAAAGAAAAGAAAAGAAAGCAAACTTTAAAATCACCAATACTTGATATGCTCAGAGAAAACCATAAATAATATTTTTGGTATGTTTCCTTGAATCTGGTATATGTGTATCTTATATTATTATTTAAAGCACCAATTCTCTGCTGTATTTCCATATCCTAACTCTCAGGTTATAATTCACCAATATTGTAATTCATTGTAATATGCAATTCATTGTCATTTGTTTTTCTTATTTTTTCATTTTATTTCCAGCATTTTCAAACAAATGCTTATTTCATTCATTCTTATTCAGTAAATACCAAAATTTAAGGCTATAGGGTTTTTTTAACATGGCTGTGACCGCAGTGAATATATTTTTATAGAGTTCTGACTGTTGATGTTTTATAATCCTCGTTCCTCGTTTATCCAATAATTGATTGGAATAATGATTTATAAGACTAAAATGCTAGAGTTCATTTTGTTGGTTGTGTTGACTTTTATTATTATTTTATTGCATTGTGTCTAGGAAACATGGCATGTGAAATTTCTGCTTTGGGGAAAAAGGATCATTTGTTATACAGAATATGAGATATTCCTTGGATGTAATGTCATATCATTTTTTGGTGACATTTCCATGGGGCATAGAAATGAGGTTTTATTCCTTGAGAATAGCATTCAATATGTGTCTCACAGGCTGGGGTTTTGGAAGCAGATCCCGAGATAGGGTCTTGCATGTACACTTGTATTAGGGGATGATCCCTTGGGGAGATAGGGGAGGAAGCAGGAAGGGGCTGAGGGCAGAGTCAGAGTGTACACAAGTCCGAAAGGAAGGATGCTCTGCATTCAGCCCTAGCCATGAGAGTTATTCAGAATTGAAGGGAAAGGCCAGACTTTATACTCCCCATAAGTCACTGGAATTGGCTGCCCCCCACCAGGGTGTCCCTGGAGCAAGGAGCTGTGCAGATGAGGTAGAGACTGACGGCGCTGACAGTAGATGCTGACCTCTGGCAGTGGGGAAGGGCAATGGATCTCCTCTGTGCCGGCCACCACATAGTAGCATATCCTCACAAATGCCGTCCTTCAGACTTTCTATATTTAAGACTCAGCAAGTATTTATTGTGTCTATTGGATTTATCAAACACTCAGGAAAATGCATTGAAGCTGCTCTATTTTTTTATCAACATCACCTTACATTTCTTTTAAAAAAATGCTAAACTTTTCATCTCAAATAATTTCAGTGACCAGAAAGGTAGAAAATGCAAAAACATTCCCATCCCCTCTTCGCTCAGTTTCTCTGACGTAATCACGATAGAGCGTCACAAGCAGAAAGTGAACACTAATAAAATGCTATCCACTGACCTACAGGCCTTACTTGCATTTTGTCAACTGTCCAGCTGTATTGCTCGTTTCCTTGCTGTTATTCCAGGAGAGAATCACAGGCCCCCACGCCTGTTGACTGCTCGGGCCTCCGGCCTTCTCCAGTCTGAGACAGCTCATCAGTCTTCATTGGTCCTCGAGGGTCTTCAACCTTGGAAATTTGAAGTCTCCTCTCCAGCTATGTTCCAGAATGCTCCTCAGGTTAGGTGTGTCTGAGGTTTCTGGTTACATTCAGGTTAGGCCTTGTTTTACAAGGATGTCTCCGCCATTGTCCCTTTCCCAGTGCGTTGAGTTGGGAACGCCAGGGTATTGATACATTTCATTAGTGAGGTTACCTTTGATACCTGGATAAAGTACAATTTTAATTCCTCCATTTCTCATTAATAAGTATCCTGTTTGGTGATATTTTAGAGTATATAAATATTCTGTTTCTCTTTATACCTTTGCCCACTAATTATAGCATCACCATTCTTGCCTGAGACAAACTTGGTCTTAGTGTTTGTAAATGATGAGTTTCTATTATCATCATCATTCCTTCTATGTTTATATGTTGGAATTATACTATAAGAAAAAGTTTTCCCTTCTCTTGTTTATTTATTTTTTTAATATCAGGAGAGACTTATGAAATATCCATTTATGAGTTATCATAAATTTATGATAAATTTTATGAATTATCATTCATTAGTGTCAAGTATTTTGTAGCTCAAATTGTCCCACATTCTCCCAGCACTTGTAAATATTTTGATCTACAATTTTCTAACATGTTCTTAAGCACAATAATTTATGCTTTTTTTTTAGTTTTCTTGTTTTCTTGACCCAACGAAATGCTACAAATAACAGTGAAATAAATTTCTGCATGTATTTATGATACCGTTTAACAGATTCCTTTGTTCTGCACCTACACATTTTCAAAATGTTATAAAAAGGGCAGTGAATTATTGCATGTACATAGTTCTTTCCTTCCATGGTCTTGACTTACTACCAGTTCCTTCTACAACTGTAAAAAATAATATAATCCTTTCTCCTAAAAAAAAAAAAAAAGGCATCATGGTAGAATAGTACAGATTAAACTGATCCATTCAGCTTTAATCAGAATTATAAAATCAGCAATATAAAAATATATCAGGGAGAAATAAAATCTATTTATAAAAAAAAGCTTTCAGGTGAATGGTAGCAAATTGTAACATTTATCAAGAAACAATACTCCTCTTTTTTTTTTTTTTTAAAGTTTACTGCCTTCAACGTGACTGTGTCTGGCAGTAATAGTCTCACTCTTGTGTCTATTTTCACTCACTTGTATTTAATCCAGTTCTTCATTTTCCTATGTGAGTGTGATGGCTCCCATAGCTGTCATATTCCTCTGGTCATTTTAGTAAGAGGAAATTTGCACTTCCACGCCTGTGTTACCGTCTGACTTTGAGCTCCTTATGTTTGTTTCTAACAAATTACTATCTGTTAATACATGGGCAATTTATGGTGGTGATGAGAATGAGCCTGGGAAGGATATGGTTTGAGGTTTATAAAGTAAACTCAGCTAATGTTGGTCCTGACTAATAAATCAACATCTAATGTTCTGCTATCAAACACTAATTAATTCTTCCTTTCCTCCCTCATATTAATTTCGTGTCATTCCAACTCTTTAGGGGAGAGTGCTTGCAGCTTTCAGCAGGAACACTCACGCCTTGCCAGGGAGTTTTATTAATTGCAGTAAATGCACTGATTTTGGACAACCAAATTTAGAAAAGAAAGATGAGTTTGGAAGACAGCCCCCCCCCCCCCTTGGCAAGTGTGATATTTCAGAATCTTAATAAATCTTTTTGAATCTAATAGAACTGGAAGTAATTTTTCATATCTTTTTTAATACTCAGATATTCTGGTAATCCAATTACAAGGCCCCTTATATTCCGACATTCATATTAACACTAATTTTGAAATACAAAATAAGTTCAACAAATTAGTTCAGTAACCCTAGTCCTAAAAGGATATTTCACTCTCATGACAAAGACATATTTGTGCATAATTTATATCAACACATGGCTAAAGTATCCTTTGAACTATTTAAAATCCTGGTAGCCAGCTGAATCCCCTGTAGGCAATTGTAAATACCTTTCTGGGATATTTGAAATTTTTCTGAGTTTACTGATTTGAAAGACATCTATAAATCATGTGATGGAATCTTTCTAAACAATATGGTATAGTGAGGGATTAAGTAGAAAGTCAGGGTACTCTATAGCTTGAATGGCTGGTAATTATTATGTAAACTTACACAACTTGGCCATTCATTTTATTTTGTTCTAGGTGAAATGTGAGGTAGATGCTCTCCTTCTGCTTTCTTTTGTGTTTATGATGGAAATAGAAACAGTGTGAGGGAGAGAGGACCCAATGAGTGGAGAACCTCCTCAGACGCCTGCATGGGTCTGCAGTAATGCAATCTCCCTGAGTTCACAACCAAAATCATACAGGAGTCCAGACTAGGATTTGGAGAGGAGGGCAGTAAATGACAGGACTGCTTCCATGGGGAGGAAGAGCTTTCTTCAGGCCAGAAATAGGACAGTGCTGGGTTCTCTGTCCAAACTAATGCTAGCTCCTGGGTGGTGCAGAGTTTTCATTTCTTTTCAAGAATTCAGAATTTGGGGAGGGCACACAAGCTTCTAGATGTGTTATGACATGCTTGGAGGGGAGCCCTTCCAACAGTCTCTGCTAAGACCTGAGTGAACTCTAGAGCTGGCAGGTTCTTGCAACAGAAGTGGAAACCGGGTCAGATGCCTGCAGTCAGCCAGGACCTTGGACCTGGGTGCTCTGGGGTCAAATATCTAACCTACCTGAAGCTGGTTGGGCTATTTGGTTCAAACTGACCCATTGCTCCCTTAGGGTGGTAAACCAAGACGGGTAAGGATGTGGGAAACAAAGGCAGAAGAGAAATTATTAAATGTCCTTACTCCCTACAGCCCACTGACACATCCTTGAGACAGGCAGGGTGACCTTCCCCTAGGGACTCAACAGCCTGCATGTTAACACTTGGCTCAGGGTGAAGGGCAATCTTAGCCCAACCCCCCGGGATCCTGGGAGTCTACTTCAACATATAAAAATTCCTTTAGAAATTTCCTTTATCTCTAAGACCCCCAAGATACATACGTGTTGGCGTTCATCCCCCAAGCATATGACCCACCAATGTACATCTGAAGGGTCTCATGACTCAGGTTTTATTAGATGGTAATAAATGACCTTATCCCAACAATAGCGACCCCCTCAAGGTCCTGGGAACTTTGCTTCCAAAGTTCCATAGAGACTCACACTTTCCCTAGCCCCCTCTCAGCTTGAAAGTATCTAATGGGCCCCTCCTCGTGACCTCAGGGCAGCTCTTTCTGCCTCTACGTCCTGTCCCCAGGCTTTAATAAAATCACCTTTCTGAACTAAAGACGTCTCAAGAATTCTCTCTTGGCTGTGGGCTTTGAACCATAACATATTTTCCTACATCAGGCAAAAGGACTTGGAATGATGCTGTGCATACCACGTGCTGAAAAGAATACACTTGGTTGGGCAAACTGTATATTATTTTCACATCACTAAGGCAGCATTTAGCAGACCGTAAAAGGCAAAGTAGCTTCCAAATGTTAAAAAATACGAACAGAGAGAAACACTCCTACTCAGCAAATTGGGCCCAAGGTGTGTAAAGTTCACAGAAAGATAAACTACTGTAAAAGCCGTTGGTCTAGGGTCACCATATCTCTTAAGTGACAAGGTGCTGAATGTGACCGTAGGCATATATTTTGCTGGAAACTGTTCATTTAAAAAGCAGATGCTCAAATAAATCAATTCTGTTAGGAACCTTGAGAAAGGCAGGGAAAAAAGACATAAAGCTCAGGTCAATCTTTCCTTTCGGTTTGAGTCTGGATTGCTGGACATGACAAGATGTGAAAATGTTCCACCATTTAGCTTCTACTTTATTAGCAAAATAGACTTAAGAGTTCACCGGCCGTTATGTGGATAGAACTATAGTAGGTACATGTGTCTTTACCTCTAAATACCCACAGAATCTTGTACCTTCTCCGCCAAACTATGTTCCTTCCCAGTTCCCACCGCTACACAATGAGATCTCAAAAAACAATTCTTGTTTCTTAAGAGAGTTCTCTTCAAAACTAAATTTATTAAGAAAGCTTTAATATTTCTAGTACCCATGGGTCATATGAAAAACAGAGACTCCCAGAGGGAAATTTAGCTCAAAGGGTCTCATTCTCACGACTTTGAACTTCCTCTGCAAAGTGACATGTAAGACGCATTGTTAAAATTTCTAGCACGTTTTTGGATTTTTTTAAAATATATATAGCACGTAACACTAAATGTCCTGTGACAGAGAAATCTGCATTCTTGCTACATCTTCCACAAGGGTGTAAGGGGCTTCGAGTCAGGGCCCTTATTTCATTGTTGTTTTATCCCCTACGACAGCGTTTCACAATATATATTCTTTGATGTTCACAGGGTTTAAGGGGCATAAAAAAATCTATTCATAGAAGAATAGGAGAACTGTGTTAAGGAAATTTAAGCAAATTTTAAAATTTAGTATCTTGTGACTCTTCAGAAGCTGGATAAGCTCTGATGGAAACTCATGTATGATTGAAAAAAAAAATGCTGAAAAAAATACTGAAGTACTTTGCCGTTGCCACAATAAGGACACAGAATATTTTCTTCTTCCTATAAGACCCTTTGTGCCCTGAGCTGTCATTCCCCTCCTCTATCCCAGGAACAGGTAACCATTGCTTTGTGTTCAGTGAATACAAAACTTGACCTGTTTTAGAATATTATACTAGCGGAATTATAACATATCCTCTTTTGTGTCATCCGTCTTCCTTTGCTCATTAAGGTATTTATGATACACAGGTTATGAATAGAAATAAGCCATTCAGGTGTATTGCCCAGTGCTCTGTTACTGAGTGCACACACCAGAGTTGGTTGATCCATTCTCCTGTGGGTGGACATTTGGTTCAACTGCGAGGTTTAAGCTATTAAGTATAAAGTCACTTGGTACCAGTCTTTAGTGACATGTTCTCATTTCTCTTTGGTAAATATCATGGGATAGAACTACTGAGTCCCTTGTTCATTTATGTTTAACCTTTGAAAAACCTTCAAATCCCTTTCCATTTCTACCAGCAATGTATGCAATTTCCTGTTTCACCTCCTCAGCACCTAATGTTGTCTTCTTAGTTCTAGCCATTCTATTGTGTGTAAATATTTTGTCTCATAAATTCTATTTTTTTTTCAGTTCTAAAACTCCCATCTGAAATGGAAATAAAAACTTTATGGTTCTTGTTAATACTGATTATTTCCTATTCATTGAAAATGGTTTTATTTATTTATCAAGAACACATATAACATCTGCTTTAAAACTTTTGTCTGTTAGTTGAGACATCTGGTTCACCTCATGATAGGCTCTATGTATTTTATTTTCTTCTGAGAATGTGTTCTAATTTTTGGATTCTTCGCACGTCTGCTATCCTAAGATGACATCTCGGGTATTTTGAATTCCAATTTAAGGAGGTTCTAGATTCTATTACATTTCTCTGATGAATATTGTTTCACATGTGTTAGCAGATAATTTGTTTGACTCTACTGAGTCTACAGACTCTACTGAGTCACAAGCTTTACTCCTTAAGAGTCAGCTCAGGTCTGAGTCGATCATTCGTCTTTAGCCGAGATGATTACACATGGGTTTCGGAGCTCAGTCAGAGATATGCGTGGAAAGACCTTGGGTGATTGTCCCTAGCTCTTTCTCTTATGGGGTTCTCGCTATCTCTTCTGCATTCGCTTCCCAGCTCCACTTGTCAGGTGTCCCTAGCTAGACTGTGGATGTCTTCCATGTCTGCTGCCGCACAGCCACTGCGCAGGCTACAGAATCCTTACAGCTGTCAGTCTCCAATCCCTGGACTCCTCACTAGGATCTTTCTGCTGCTTTTCACTCTTTAGTGCTTTCAAGGACTTGTTTTCTGTATTACGTCCAAGATTTTTAGTGGCTTTTTTGTAGGGGGTTCCATAGTAGGGACTTCATTTATCCAACTTAAAAATAACATTCATCCTTGTTATAACTTGTATTTTCAGTTTTGTGGCATCATTAACGGACAGAATTTCTTAGTTTGAATTGGAGACCAATGTATCAGGTTTTTTTTTTTTTCTACTTTATGGTTATTGCACTTCTTGTGCTCTATTCACCTAGATCCAGGTACTTGAGATTTCGTTCTATATTTTCTTCTAGAAGATTTGGTGTTTTAGCTTCCTCATTTAGAATAGCAATTAACTAGGATTGATTTTTATAGATGGTGTGAGTAGTTGCTCAGAATTTTTTACCAGTGAAAACACTCTGATAGGTTGATTTTAAAAAAAAATCTATATAATTAAGGACCTATAGTTCAATGAAGCTAAGTAACTACATGGAAAAAATCCTAAATAACTGCTAAAGGTAAACCCATAATTTATAAATTTCACTTATGATTAGCACTAATTCAAATATCTCCACAGTAGATACAAAAATCAAAAATCAGCTTGTCACCAATTAATCAGTCTTCAAATGAAAGCACCAACTATGTCGGTCTGTTAAAATGACATCAACAAAAATGTTTCAATCAAATTAACTTTTCTCAGGCAACTAAATTAGGTTTCTCAAGTCAAGCATGTAATTAGAATCCATTTCTCTCTGGTATATATACTTTACACATTAAGTATGCTTGAAATAGTTTCTATTTTGTGAATTAAAATAGAAGAGTAAGCTTTAGTTCTTTCTCCTTATGAATGAAGCTCTAAACACAAGAATTTAGCAGCTAATCGAGACACTTTTATTCACTGTATCTTAAATAAAATTATATTATGTCTACAAGCTTACAATATATTTTTAAAGTACCCCATAATCTGTAGTGTCTCCTTAATTAACTTTTAAGACATCTTTTTCTGTGTACAGTAGAAAAAAGTAGAGAAAAGAGTGAAAATAAACAGCCTAAGAAATTAATGATCAGAAAGTTAAAGGGAGTAATGACAGATGTTACGTGAAAAAACAAAACCGTGACTTTATAAGTATTATTTAAACAATATTTATTAATATTTCTATATCAAGCTTAACTTTGTAAAATACTATTTTTCCGCAGAACTTAACATGTACCTGAGATGCTCAATGGTTTTCCTGGCATCACCTATATTTAATTTTAAGCTTTCCAAGAGTAGGTTTCTTCTCTTACTCAGCCCACTTTTCTCCAACGGTATGTTTTTTCAAAGTACGCTTAATGACATTAATGGTAAAAAGAAATTTTCTCACAGGTTGTGAAGATAAAAAAGGTTCTATGCCTTGAACCCTAGCTATACAGTACTTTGTGATAAAATAAACGAGTCCTTTCTATGTGTGCTGAACTCTATCTCAGCACTTCATTTTGATTAGGAAGAAAAAAAAATTAAACCAGAGCATGCGTCAATACTAAGCACCATTACAATCTCAATATTTGTTGACACCTGCACCTGGTCTCTAATCACATTAGCACTAACTCAAATATCTCCACAGTAGATACAAAAAATCAAAAATCACTCGCACTGTGATTTTTAACTAGCATTGTAAGTGGGATTACAAACAATAAAACCAATAACGTGGTTAAATGTCACGGAATTGCTGAAGATATAAGCAAGAGATGAACACAATGCCAGTGACTTAGCACCTTTTTATATCGGACCGCACCTGCTCTTCACTGCGACCCTTTTTCTTTTTTTAAAGATTGTATTTCTTTATTTGAGAGCGAGCGAGCAGAGGGAAGGGTGGAGGGAGAAGCAGATTCCCCGCTGAGCAGGGACACCCCCCCAACATGGGGGCTGGATCCCAGGCCCTGAGATCATGACCTGAGCCAGAGGCAGGTGGCTAACCGACTGAGCCACTTGGATGCCCTCTTCCCCTCCCTTCCCCTCCCTTCCCCTCCCTTCCTTCCCCTCCCTTCCTTCCTCTCCCTTCCTTCTTTCAGCTGTCCTTGAGTTATGGGAAGGATAATGTGTAGGCATCACCTGTGTCCACCTGGCGTTAGCAGGTGCACAGGTGTGTGGTGGCACGTGACTCCGGTGGCCTGGGGACCACGTTGGAGGGGGTGGGCTTGGAGTCCACGTGCCAGCAGGCCTCATCCGAGCTGCACACAACCAAGGGGCCGAGCTCTCCCCTCTGCTCCCCGCCCGCTGTGACCCCCAGCGTGAACTCACCAGGGTCCAAGCACCAAGCTGCATCTGTGCTCTCCGGCCCCCAGCTCCCAACCGGGCCTGTGGCTCCTGTGCCTGCGCAGGAGCCTGCGCCTCTCGGGCACCTCCACCCAACCGCCCCAGTGGGGTGACGCCTCACAGGTGGCCCTCAGCTGCAGCGCAGATGGGAGCCGCACCACCTGCAAGCCCAGCCCACCCACCTGGGGCTGCACAGCAGGGGGCGCAGGCCTCGGGGGCGGCAGGTGGCAGTGATGGGCAGCTGGGGACCCAGTGGCTGCTGGAGGACGAGGCCTGGGGGGCACCCACAGCACCCCGGAGCCCCGGGGAGAGGCCAGGTGCTGGCGGCCTGGGTGTCCAGCATCCCCGGGGCCCAGCCCTCGGCATCACCACGCACATGCTGGAGGAGGAAGGGGAGGACGGTCGACGCTCAGGATTTGGTGTCCCCTAAACCGATTTCAGGTCCTAGTGAGATCCCAGATTCCGCGATGGTTTACCTGCTGGGTGGGCTGGGCCCCTGTGCCATTGACCTTCTGTGGGACCTGCAGTTGGTACACGTGAGGCGGAGTCGGCCTGGGTTTCAGCACCGGGGTTTCCACAAGAGGGAGGCTTCAGGGTGGCCTGGCCCCGTGGGAGCCCTGCACCATCCAGGTTCCAGGCTTGGGCCTGGGGTCCCCTGCGAGCAGTGAGCACATTAACAGGTAAGCACCTGTTACCTGTCCCCGCCCGTCACTGGGTTTGCTGCGGTGTTCGAGCAGGTGGGGGCGGTTAGGTCCGGAGCACCTGGCCCTTCAGGTGGGCTTGCTCGGCTTCCAGCTTCTGCAGATGGACTTTCCACCCAACGCTGGGGGAGCCTTGGAGCACGAAGCACCCCCATTCCCCACAGGTGGGAATGCAACCTGCTGTGGCCACTTTGGAAGGTAGTTTGGTAGTTTCTTACAAAACTAAACATACTTTTATGTGTGTTCCAGCAGTCGTGCTGGCTGGTATTTATCCAAATAAGCTGAAAACCGAAAAAAATCCGTACAAAAACTTGCACATGACTGTGTACAGTATCTTATTTAAATTGTCAAGAATTAGAAGCAATCGAGATGTCCCTCTCTAGGTGAATTGATACGTTCGTGGTGGCCCACCCATTCAATGGAGTATTATTCAGCAATAGGAAGAAGGAGAGCTGTCAAGCCAGGAAGAGGCAAGGAGGATCCTTAAGTGCCTATTACTACGTGGAAGAAGGCAATCTGCAAAGGCGCCATACTGTGTTATTATAACATGGAATTCTGGAAAGGTAAAAACTATAGAGACAATGAATTATCAGTGATTTTCAAGGATTTATAGGGAGAAGGGATACTTAATAGGGGAAGCATATGGGGTTTTCGGTCAGTGATGCTAGCCAGTATGATACTCTAGCGCTGGATATACGATGTGATGCATTTTTTGAAACCCTCAGAAATGTAAAACAGTGAACCCTAATGCCAACTATGGACTTTAGTTAGTATCAATACTGATTCATCAGTTGTAATGAATATACTTTATTAATGAACGATGTTAGTAAAGGGGAAAAACATGTAAACAGAGAGAGAAATACATGGGAACTTTGTACTGTTTTGTATAAATCTAAAATTTGTCTAAACAAATAATGTCTGTTCATAAAAAAAAGCTTCATGTATAACTATTTCTTATGCCATTAAAGCATATTCCAATAAAGTTGATATTGTCAGATTTTAATGTTTGTTTTCCTAGTGAATTTAAAATATGATTTTTAAATTTAAATGCAAATTTAAATGTGCATATTGCTGAGGATATATAGATATTATATAAAAATATAGATATTATATAAAAATATAAAAAATTCTCACAAGAGTGAGAATCCTTCAACATTGGTTGTAATACAAGTGCATTGTATTAGGCTTATTTTATAGTAATTTACTGATTTTACTGTTTGATCTGTCAATTACCAAAAGATCTGCATTGAATCTCTAACTATAATGGATTTTTCAATTATTCCTTCTATTTGTCAATATTTGCTGTATATAATTTGAAGGAATGTTATTTAGTGCATGTAAGTATAGGATTTCATATTTTCTTGGTGAATTCAATTTTTTTTATCATTATTTGATAGCCTTCTTTAACTCAAATAACTTAAGTTTTGGTCTAAAATACATTTTACGTGATGACAATATAGCAACTTTCTTTAAAATACTAAGCAAATACTTGGAATACTAAGTTATCTATTGATAATTCTATATCAATTAGTTGATACATCATTTAAAGAATACTTTTTCAATCTTCTCTGTCCCAGAGTTTTAAATTTGTCTCTAGTAAATGGCATATGGATTGATCTGTTGGTTTATTTATCCATTTTGATGAGTTTATCTTTTAATTGAAGAGCTAAGTCCATTGACATGTATTGTGACTATAAATATATTCAGAGAGTTTGCTTGAAAATAGTTTTTGGTTGATAGTTTCCACTGCTGCTGATGAGAGGGCACATTTAACCTTGATCTTTTTCAGGGTTTCTTTGTTTTACTTTGTCTTGTTTTATTCCCTCTTTTTCTATTAACATCTTCTTTTTGTCTTTGGAGCTAATGTTTCTGTGCAGTGACTAGTTTTACTTTTTCTATATTTGTTGTTTGGAATTCAACGAGATCCTGGAGTATTAATACTTACCAGAATTTCCAGAAATTTCCCACCCATTCTCTGCCTGTGTTGGAAGCCAGCTGAGCCAGCTGATGAGCCCCTCCCATCCTTCTCATCTCTCCTCCATGAACTCTATCTCAAACGTCAGACGACGTCCTCTAGCATCTATTTCTCTTCACTTGTCTTCTATGTTGCAACCTCTGTCTTTTCTGTCATCTTGACAAACTTTTCAAGTATATGTTGTATTTCTTTAGTTCTTTCTTCATCTAGATGAACTATTGTTAAACCCAATTCTTTAAAAATTTTCATTTCCCATTTTTTAGGCCTAGGTTTCAGTTGGGTTATTTTTGAAGTGTTTCATCATTCTTACATACTTTTGCTCTTTAATCTTTCTTTTAATAACGACTTTAGCTTGCCTTCTTGGGGGTCTTGTGATTTCCTTTTTAATGACAATCTTTGCTTTCTTACACGTTTTCATGTAAGAATATTCTGCAAAGTGAGTCAAAGTGCCGTTCCTTCAAAAGGAATTGCAAAAGGAATTCTTCTCTGTATAAACCTGAGCCCCATAAACTTGAGACCACAGTAAATTAATTTTTCCTTGGAGGAAAATTCAAGCCTTAATTTCATACACGGCTTGGCTCTCTTCTTCCAAGCTGGTCTGAGGCCCTTTCTTATTTTATTCTGTGGGGCAGTTTCTTCTTCAGTATGCCACTATGCAGAGGTGTAGACTTCTGGGATCCTGTGAGGTTTAGTTTTCAGGTTTTCAGAATGCTTCACTTTCTTGACCGCTAACGCCGTCTGTGTGTGTGTGTGTGTATGTGTGTGCATGTGTGTGAATGTTTACATTTTCTTCCAACATTTTGAGTGGTGTTCCAGCAGAAATGTTTTCCTTTAGGGCACCCGAAAGCTATCCTTTTTCCTCTCCTTTCTGTTGTCATTACATATTTTTCTGAACTCCCCATCCAAACTGGCCTGTCCTTCTAGACATGGGTCAATGCTTCAGGTTATTTCCTCTTGCCACTCATGGAAACAAACTTCTCCTAGCACTTCCAGGAAGATCAATTAATATATACAATGCAACTGTAAAGTTACTGTCATCCCATAAGGAGAAAGATGCTAGGATTCAAATCAACAGGATCAGTCATGTGCCTTCGGCAGGGACCTTTGGTATCCATGGAACTTTTTCCACATTTTCTTCTATAAAACTGGGGTGCAAGGATTGGTGAGAACACCACTTCATTATATGCAATTTACCCTACAAAGACATGCTATTTTGGTTTTTCAACTCAAGTACTTATAAATCCTAAAACTGTATGAGCCAAAGCCATAAGTAATAGGGATAATTTTAAGGTGCTATGTAAATTTATAAGATTTTTTTTTAGATTCCTGGAGTTTCAGTGACTCTCTGATTCAAACTTACATGCTTTATTTTGTTCACTCATACATGTGCAGAGAATATGTTTTACACCATAAATGCATCATCTGTCCTCGTGGATGTTTGTAAAAGGCAGCAAAGGAAATCTCCTTTGTAATGTAGCTTCCTCATCATCAGCACTGAAATGGAATCATAAACCATAGTTAATTTCATTTCCAGAATTTTTATAATAGTAGGACAGCTGTTCAGCATAACTTTTCCTGTTGCTTTTCAATTTATGGTACATATGAATAAAATAAATTTGGAAGTAAAGGCCAAGAAGCTTGGATGAACTTTATGAAATTTAATTTGGCTGTGTCAGGGGCTTATTTGTCATTGGAACATTTTCAGTCTCATGGACACTGGTTTCGAGCCAGTTGTCAGTTTCTCAACCTGGTTTAAGATACAATTTTAAAATGAAGCTGAAAGACAATTATATGAAAAGCTATAGGAATCCTCACTGGTTAACATGTGCTAGGGAAAAGTGTGGATTCCGTTTTTATAAACCCACTTTTTATGTTGCCCATTTTGATATTGAAGTGTAAGTTTTCAAATAAAATATTCTACTGGTAAGAAATGAAATAGTCAAATGTACCGACATTAATATTTTGCAGAAAATTCTTATCTCTGTGACCATTGTTGCATGTTAAAATATAAGAACGTCCTGAGCCCAGAGTACTGAAGCTGGAGAGATAAAGTCATTTGTTCAGGTGTGTAAATGGAAATTAACCTAACAATGGGATTGATTACATTAATTTAGTGTTTCAGCTTGACAAATTATAATTATAAATACATGGCTTCCATTTCTTGTATCCGTAAATAATGGCCGGAAGTGAAAAAGGATATAGCTAGTAAAGATCAGATTAGACCACTAATTCTTCTTCTTGAAGCATTTTCAGAAAGCAAAATTTACATTACTCATAGTGCTTAAAATGCCAAGAAATTACCAAACTTCGGTCTCAGCTGGCTTCCAACACCTGGTTTTTAACCACATCATTTTTTTCTTCTTTTTTTGGTAAGATGATAAGCATTTTGAGATTCAGAAAGCTTCCTACCATGAATTTTAAGTGTGGGTGGATCTCAGAATACCAATGATACAAGTGTGTGGGGAAATTACATTAAACTTTAGGGTTTTATGACTTCATCTCCCTTTCAGAAAGAATCATACATTTAATTACTATTTGTTCGGCACACTTTGAACATTATAGTAGTAGAACAAGAAGGCCAATTGATAGGATAAATATCTCAATCTATGTCCCATTTCCAGGGGACGGAAGATCATCTTTCAGATTTGAAGTGAGGAAACTTTCTTTAAAGAGGAGCCAACAGTAACATCTGCGCACAGCTAATCCTGAACCTGAACCAACTCTTCCATATTTTAGAATGTGCCCATTTCCTCTCATCTTACTTTTCATTTCATAGGCTCTGGCAGCCAAGCACAGTGAGAAGGACTACTTTGTAATCATTTTGATTTATCCATAAGCAGGACATTTGCAAAATCCCTTAAGAACTCATCCTCACAGATTTGTAGCTCAATTAAGCAGATTCAATTAGTCTAGATAGACTGGCTAAGGAGCATATAAGGCCCAAATCCCAAAAGATTCTACGATTTGTTGTAACAAAATGCCTCATTTCCTTGCACTGATACATCCTCAAAACATTTGGAAAGGAAACTATATCTGTGACAAATGGTGTAACTAGTTGAATTTTGCATCCCCAGCTCTTCTCCATGCCTGGTCTTTAGGATCATGGGCGTAGGGTCAGGACACACAGTCAATATTCTCATTATCTGATTTCCAAAATACTGAAAGCTCCTTTTCTCCTCATGTGTAGCCAGACGTCAAAGTGAGAGGAGCTCAGGTGTCTGTAACCCACTGTTGTTACCCCCACCCCAGATATTCTTAGTTGGATAAAAATGATGGGAACAATGAGTGTTTGAGGTCCTATGTGGTCCCAGACACAGTGCTAACTTTTGTCTATTTTCCCTAATATGATTCTCAACACTACCCTATGAGGAAGTTCCCAAGAAGAAAAAAAAGGCTGAGATATTCTTTTAAATAATAAAAGTAGGATGAAAGGGAGAAAGAGGAGGCAAAGAGGAGGAAGAAAAGGAAAACTCGTTGAAGAACATGCACCTGTTATGTGACATATTAACACTTTATCCATGGTCACGTGGCTAGTAGAATTAGTAGAGTGAGTAGACATGTGGTTTGTGTGACACTAAAACTTGTGCTGTTTATTGCTGATGCTATATCACCTGGTGCTCTGTGGGAGGGCCTGATGAGAGTCCCCTTATCTTTCGGACACAGTAGGATATATTTCTTTGTCTCCTTTGCACTTAGAGGTGATCATATACTGAGTTCTTACCAGGGGAATGAATGTGTTATCCTTTCATGGTCTGTCCACTAAAACCTTTCTTATGGAATCCTTATTTTCTTTCCCCGTCAGAAGGCTGGATGACGGACTCAGAGGTCATGGGGAGAGCAACACCACATAGTAGAAGGGATCGGGGTCTCTGGAACACCACATAGAAGGTTGTCTTGGAGACATGTGATTGAAGAGCCATGAGAGCAGGAAGTAAACTTCTACCGGCAAAGAGTTGGGCATTGGGAGTCACTTATTAGAGCACTTACCTCACCCTGAATGCAGACCGAGTAGATGGAGCAGCATTGCACATCCCAACCTCCTCTGGTCATATTTCTCCCCCTGTTTTTTTTTTTTTTCTATTTGACAAAACAAGCCTCATCAGGTCAACTAAACCCTACCAGTGTGTTAGTCTCTCCTACCTGTCAACCCCTTTGTCCCTGAAGAACAAGTCCTAAAAATTTCACAACGGGAGGCATATCAAGGAAAAGTGTCAGGGAAACGTCTTAGCTCTCAGCACATTGTGCCATGTGGGCAGTGGCCTGTTTACATACTGGTTGGCTCAGTCGTAAGCACATTCCATTCCATGCTCTGTCAACACTGTAAAATACAAGTAATAAGAAAAACAAGGTGACCAGTCTGATTCTTAAAGCTGAATTGTGCCCAGTGCACTGTCATTAACTATTCAGTGTAAAGCTGAAAAGTGAATAAACTCTCTCCCCACCTTCCCAAATACAGACACATATTTCTGATCTGTATGGAAAATCTAAAGAAACAGGCGTCTCTGAAGAGTGTGCCGATGAGAGCTTCATCTCCTCATAGATTTCTATGATCACAGGCCTCAAGTTGAGTTCTTGAGCCCACAGATCATAATACCCAGGGCAGGGTAACATCTCCACGCTGCTGTTATGGTTATTAATGCAGTTACTATTGAGAATTCTGTTGGCTGCGTGCTTGACTAAGGTTATGAGTTTATCTTCACAATATCCCTGGTAGGCGGACAGGTGATGACTTTTATTAACACCATTTCAGTGATGAAGGAGCCAGGAAAGAATGCAAAGGCACTTCCCAGCATAATGCTGCAAATCTAAAGCAGAATGAAGTTCAGAACTCAGAGTATTTCAACTGTTGTACACTTAGGCCGTGATTCCCAGCCCAATGAATGCTGGGACAGAAGAATCCTGTTGTTGAACAAGATTCTCTACAAGGTCAAAAAAGAAAAAAAAATGCTAATGGCCTTGGTGGTAGGTTTAAAAGTCTCTGTGACCTTTTTTTAGTGCATAGGTGTGTCCTCATGAGCCGTGAGTGTGAAGGAGGAGAAGCATCAGCTTGAAATGCATTTCCTACACAGGACGTTTCAGCATTGATCTAGGATGCATGTAGGAATGTTCCCCAACATTCATGGCATATTGCTGTGAATTTACTTCTGTTCTTCTGGCCCTGGAAAGACTTAGAGTAGTAATTCAGAACCACTCAAGGAGAGGAATCCCTGCCCAAGTCATACCTCACGTTAAATGTCCCCCATTTCCAAGGCTTGCTACACATGGAGGGTGAAAGTCTTCCTCTTTAGTCTGACTTGCCAGGCCCTCAGTCATACATCCCCAAACTCTCTTTCCCAATGCACGCTCCTGCCACATATAAACATATTCTGAACTATACACCAATCACCCTATTTCTTATCCCATAGCTTCCTGAAACTCCTCTGTCTTCATACATTTAATTATGTCGATCCCATCCTTTGGGGAAAATCTTTATTTTCATGTGAATCTACATGTTTCAGAGTCCTTTTTCATCTTAAAAGACCTTCTCTGAAATATAACGGCGTCTCTTGAATCACAAAATTACCTTTGTGGGTCATTCACTTTCTTGCTTCCCATTAGATTTATCAATGGCTTGTGAATGCTTGGAACATAAAGACTGTCATGTTCAGTTTTTTTTTTTTCCAGAAGAATTAGCATCACAGTTTGTGTGCAGCAAATATTCAATAAGTGCTTCACATTCAAGCAGTTTTTAAATATAGCTTCTTGCTTCTTCAGGTTTTTTGGGTTTTGTTTGTTTTTACAGAGAGGAGAATTAGATTTGGAATGAGACATGGATTCTTTATAGGACACAGAAGGGTTATAAGGTCTAGAAAATACTGTTTGTATTCAGTGGCATTAGTCATTTTGGTTCAAGGATTTTTGTTGGTTTGATTTGACTATTGCCTATTTATTTTATTTGAATCTCCTTCCATTATATATATGTTAGGATTTAGAGTTTTCCAAAGAGGCTGTTAGCACGTCGGGTGCTATTTTCTCTAGGGTCTTTAGGTGACTAATTAAAATTACATCCACATGTCAATAATGCATGAGATTGACCTGCAGAGTCCCTTTTACAAAGTTGGAAAGATACATTCTTGTTTCTAAAGGGATGGTTACATTAAAAAAATAGAGAAAGATAAAAAGGATGCCTAAGTTGAACTTTCCTAGAAAAAAATATAGCCAAAGTTATTAGTACTGGAAGCAATGATCATCGTAAATTACTGAAGTTGGAACAACTATCACTCCAACAGGCAAATTGTAAAAATACAGGCAATTTCAAGCATTTGTCCAGCTTATGTAAGCAAGATAGAACTGTACTGGGTGATCCCTACACCTTTAGACTTTTGAGATGTTCTATCCTTTGAGATTTATCGAAAATGTTCAAATCTCCATCCCACATTTGTTGGAAAATTCAGTATTCAAATTCATATTCAAGTTCATATGTCCAAGGTCTCTTGGATTAGAATGAGATTAGTGAAGCCTACAGTACTTGTCATGTATATTTATCACTCCTTTTATTTGTTATATATACAGATTTTAGAAGTTCAATGTAATCAGTCCATATTCAAAGATACAGGCATCTATCAAAGAAAAAAGAGTTTACAGAAATAAGTTTTGCTGTTGTTGGTATTGAATTCAGTAGACTAACTATAGTTAATATAAGCAAAAAAATAAAAATAGTATGGAGAAGAATTTCTGGTGAGACTTGGGGGATTTAAAAAGCCAATCCTTAAGGTGTAGGGGTACCAGGCTGCATAATGAATCCTCAGTTCAGAGTGTTGCCATCAACGAGTTTGCTGCCAAAAAATCTGCACTTATTATTTATTTTTCTATGTAAATTCCAAATCCTGGGAGGAACATGAGTGGCTGAAATTAGAACAAGAGTCCTATAACCAGAATGTCTATTCCTGTTTTATAATTAGGCCAAGTAGGAACAGAAGGAGCTTCTTAAATCCTGCTTCTGTGCAGTTGCAGTCTTTCTTGGAGAAAGGGAACTACTGTGTCTGGAGAGCCTCCTCAGGAGGTGACGAGTATTCACATTATGCGATTTGCCTCCTCATTTGACAGAGGAAGGCACTGACTCCCCCCCTAGAGCTGAGTGGTGTGAGGAAGGCCGTGAGTTGGAGGCTGAGATATAGGTGGAAGGAGACCCCTTAACTCCCATTTCTTTCCTGTGTCTACCCCGCCTGGAGATGCATTTGGGACCTTTTATCACAGAGATTAGAAGACTGTATAAAAGAATATTAAACCACTGGGAATTTCAAGGAAGGAATTCTGTTTTTTGAACTTAGAATCTGAGAAGGTTTTCAAGTATATATAACACACAGGAGGTATTTCTATTTCCTTCTTTTATTCCCCATACCACAACTGGACATTGGAAACTATAGGAATAAAGGGGATCCCTGGGTGGCTCAGCGGTTTAGTGCCTGCTTGGCCCAGGCATGATCCTCGAGTCCTGGGATGGGGTTCTGCATCGGGCTCCCTGCATGGAGCCTGCTTCTCCTTCTGCCTGTGTCTCTGCCTCTCTCTCTCTCTCTCTCTCTCTCTCTGTGTGTGTGTCTCTCATGAATAAATAAATAAAATATTTTAAAAAAGAAACTATAGGAATAAAAACCATTAGAGGAATAAAAAGCATCACGCAACACAATCTTCTCAGCCACCCAGATTCTTAACTCTATCATGTGGAATTTAAGATCTTCACTTACTTACATGTCTGACCAGTTTCCTGGTCCTGATCATCTGTGCACTCAAGTTTGAGGCTCTTGGTCCCAGCTCACTTTCTGATAAAGTTAGGTCTTTAGAGCAGCAGCATCACTGTCAACAGAGAATTTGTTAGAAATGTAATTTTTAAGACACATCCTAAGATCTGCTGAACTGAACACTTGGGGTCAAGGCCCAGTGATCTGGCTTTAACTGGCCTTCCTGTTAATTCTAATACACATTCAGGTTTGAGAACCATTGCTTTGAGCTATTAATACAGTTTTGTAAAAACAAAACAAAACAAAAAACCCAAAAACCAAACCAAAACAAAACCACCCTAGCAATTACTTCTTCATAGGCCTAGCTTATTTTACTCTTCATTGAGAAACTTATAGAGGACATTTTATATATCCAGTGCTGTTCTAAGTATTTTAGAAATATTAACTCGTACAATTGTCATAATAGTCCTAACACATAAAAGCAACATGATCTCAGTTTTACGTTGGGAGAAACTCGTCATACATTGGGAGAAAGTCTAACACTGGCTTTATTATTTTTCTTTTATTGCTCTCCAAAATAGTTGTTTGTTTTTGCCTTCCCCAACCACACTAGAACCAACATGTGATGCAAAGAAGAACGATGAAAATGAGTGTCCATAGGAATGAATCAATGAATTCTTCTTAAACATATGGAAAATAATCTTTGTAGAATTCTCAAAAAAGTCATGCCAGGTCATGTCATAAACCTTTTGTCTGACTCATAATACATATTTTTACATGGTTCAGTGAGGGTAGGGAACATCAGTCAAGACTTTCCACATTGTGCATACCTGGACTATAGCTCCGGTTGATTAAAAAGATAGAGGAATCTGAGACCTGTATGGCAGGTGGACTTTTAGAAAAGAAGCCACATAAAATTTATTCAAGTCTGAGAAGTAGAATCTCTTTCAGTTTCAGGACTCAGGAATAGTAGGTAGAGACACAAATAAAAACCTTCCTTTTGTATTGTGCTATAGGCTGAATGCTTACATCTCCCTCAAGTTTCTCTCATTGTGATGGCCTTAGGGGGTGGGGCATGTGGGAGGTGGTGAAGTTGTAAAGGTGGAATGTCCTTATATGAGACACCCACAAAACTCTCTTGCCCATCTCACCATGTGGGGACACAGAGAAAATGTGGCATCCATGAACCAGGGAGCAGTCCCTCGCCAGACACAGAATCTGCTGAGGCCATGATCTTGGGTTTCCAGCCTCCAGAACTGCGAGGAATCAGCAATGTATGTTGGCCACCTCATCTAGGAATATGTTGTTACAGTGGCCTGAATGGACTAAGACACATGGATGCAAGACTTGCTATGAGCACGAGGCTGATGGTCACACCCTGGTGTCTCAATCATAACCAGAAGAAGGTAGATGATGAAAGGCAAGAGTGTCATCTTCAAATAGGAGGGCCTTTTGTATCTCAAGGATAGCGAGACATCTATCGAGTGTCATGTCTGTAGCAGACATAAGAGTTGAAGTGTTGTGATCTGACTGACCCAAGTCATATCTGAATAGAACGTGCAGGAACAGGGTTTCCTTGCTCCTACAAGGTTACAGACTGTGGGTTCCAAAGCTATAATTTGAGGTTAGGAAGATATAATAGAACGTTCTGGCCTAACAGAGAATATTACCACATAACAAATCTATGCTCTTCATTAAAATATAATCCTGAAATAAGTCACTGGTTGAGTTTAACAGCAAATTGGATTCAACAGAAGAAAAACCAATGCACTTAGATGTGGATCAATTTATATTGTGCAACTTGATAGAAAATGCGAAAAATATTTACAGCAAATAGTGGAAAAATTACATGAGAAATACACAAACTCACAATGAGATTAAAATATTAACCTAGAAATCAGAGAATCATTTGACACCATGAATAGCAAATGTGACTTTGTGAATATCTGTACGGTTCCACACCCCGTTCCTGCAGTTCCCTGGAAGGGTTAAAATGGGAAGAATTGTGAGCAGCCAACTTTCCATCCATGCTGACGTCATCAAGGCACCTAACTTGTGGCAGAGGGAACTCTTCATTGCTTTCCTGGCCTGGCAAGCCACATTTTGCAAGATAGGTTTGAGTTATTTGTTTATTTATTTATTTTTATTTTATTTTTTTAATTTGTTTATTTTTTCATGAGCATCCAGCAGCCTGAGTCTTAGTCCCACTGATGCTAGAAAAATGATGTGATGATGCACAGAAATTCTCACATGTCGTCAGCAGCAGGAAAGCATTGAGGGAGTGACCATAGGCATCCCTGGACAAGACAAGACCATTACTCACCTTGACTTGGAGACAAGTACAGGTGAACTTGGCATCATCACATTCTCCTCCTGCTGATCCATCCTGATGGCAAACTTGACACCTCATGGGGGTTTGCATGCTTGCCTCAGTAGGCTCCGCCAAATGGGCCCAAAGGGAAGTAGTTCTCAACTATATAGAAGACAAGCACTTCTGGCACAAGTTCTCACGTGAATTAATAGTCCCACCCTGACCCCCTCCCAAAAAAAAAGAAAGAAAGATTTGCCTGGAGGCTTGCTTTCATTTATATCATCTCATATTTTTCATGGGTATATCAATATACCAGTGTTAGAAATATAAACAAAAATTTATGAGTTCCATGGGATGAATACATGGAGTAATAACATTTGCCATGTAGAGTGCTATCAGATTTCTCTTGCACGCAGGAACCCTCCAAGCAAGAAAATCGTTGCACTAACAGCGAGTTATTTCATTGTATGTCTGTGCCAGCCTGACCCTAATGAGACGGTTTTCAGACTTCAGCTTTGGTTTTAGAATTCACTGACAGTTTGAGTGTGGGCTCAATCTTTCTGCTTCTTACTGGAACCCAAGTTGCATGCTGAGTTAATTAACAGAAAGACCAGAGCTTTGAGCCTGTTTTAGATATTTCTAATTCTCTCACTTAAAAAAATTTTTTTTAAGGATTTTATTTATTTGAGAAAGAGAGAGAGAGGGAGTATGAGCTGGGTAGAGGGGCAGAGGGAGAAGCTGACTCCCCATTGGACAGGGAGCTCCATGTGAGGCTCCATCCCAGGACCCCGAGATCACGAGCTGACCCGAAGGCAGACGCTTCACAGACTGAGCCACCCAGGCACCCTAATTCTCTCCATTTTATTTTCATTGATAAATTTTATTTTTGTATCTTGCCGCATAGTTTATTTGCATATGAATTATTTGCGTACTAAGATCATTTTGAGAAATGAAAGACTTGTTAAACCCCGGGAATCAATTACTGCCCAGTAATCTCTGGTTAAGCTGTGTCCTTTAAAAACTGAGCACTGGGTGTTATTCTGTATGTTGGTAAATTGAACCCCAATAAAAATTAATTTATTAAAAAAAACTGACAAAATCCCCTTTTTCTTTATTCTTTAATCCTATAGAGCTTTCTGTTTCTTAACTACTCATTTCTTGCTTCTCAATAAACGCGAAGAACACTTTCTATTTCTTGTAAGTGAGTGCTATTTATATTTTAGAAATTCCAGACCCTTTCACAAGTCTCTTGAGACCCAGTGGCAAGAATGAATTAGCCTGAACTGTCTTTCTCCTGACAGGTCTGCCTGAAAAGCAGCTTGCCTGGGGCTGAATTCATTGTTATTTCCCTATCTGAGAGCTAGCTAGCAAGAGACAGTTTTACAAATTTTTAACATAAGGCATAAAGTGAAATTCAACAGAAACTGATTTTTCCTTTTTTTTTTTAAATTCCTGACTTTGACCAAATTTAGGGACTAACATATTTTGAATTGCATAGTGTACATACTGTTGTATTTCTTTGAAATTTAATCTTATGATCGTTGCTCTTGGGGGAAATATATTAAGGTTTATTGGCAAACACATTTCTCCTGATTTCCTTTTATCCTAAAATAAAAAGATAAATTAAGACTTAGCACACATGCTAGCATTTAGTATTTGGTATGACTTTGACCTTGCATATCTAAATAACGATTGTTACCCCGTAGCAACCAATTATAGTACCTGTCTTGGTACTATGCATTTTTAAATTAGTAGAATGGCTAACCCGAGGAGTTAAACAGCCAAAATGTTTATTTGCTAGACTAATGACATATTCTAGAATATCTAAAGTGAATATTAGTGTCTGTTATTTAGAGTCGATTTTATAAAACTAATGTGGAAGTCCATGTTCTTTTATCCATCTTAGAAATAAATCTATGTTCTGATTATCTCTGTAATAATTACGCAACTTGTGATACAGTGTTTGTATCCAACAATTGATCTGACATTTCTTCATGATCTCTCTTTTCCTTGAGTAAGCCACCGGCAAGCAAGTGCATAGTTGAGATGCTCAGGGTTGCCCATGTGCCCTGGGGAATGTCAAACATAAACATTTTGCTCAATGCTAGCACTCAAAAATCCTCCTTTTACATTGAATGTTCATGTTTCTAGAGAAAGCATTTCTAAGCCTGATAGTATTTGAATCAATAGAACCTGCAATTTTTGCCTACATTTGAAATTTTAAAATCAACTCCTATCACCATGTGTTTCCCAGTGAATAATGATAATAATGGAAGAGTAATAACTGATATTTATGTAGCTCCTTGGGATGTGCCATATGTCCTGTTCAGCGCTCTTTACTAACTTAATTCTAACAACCACATGAAGTTGAGAAGTCCATTTTAAAGGCAAAAAGGTAAAATAAAAAATAAATTAAAAAAATAATAAAAAATAAAAATAAATAAATAAATAAAATAAAGGCAAAAAAATGCATGGAGGATTTTAGAGGTTGCATTATTTATCATCACAAAGTGAGTCCAGGGCGAATTTCTGATCAAAGGAAGATATCTCTAAAACAGTCCCTAAAATCTTCCATACTACATGTTAGTCTTGATCATCAGTTTCATAATAATAAAAAATGATAATTCAATAAAAAGATTTCTGTTTAAGTTCCTCTTTTAAGTACTTAGTGTAACATGTTTCTTAATAATTGTAGCCTAGAACTCAGATCTTATCCTAGAGGCAAATTTAACCTTTTTACTAAATCAAGTCCTTTTGATTTCCTCATTGTAGGATTTTCTCCAATATGTTTATTTCTTTCACTCTCCTTCATTGTAGTGTAATTCTACCTACAAACATATCTTGCTGGATGACTAAGGAAAGCTTTCTAAGTGGTCTCCCCCACGCTACTGAGCATCACCTTTCCATAATCCATTCTCTAGAGCCATAGGCGTCTTTTTAAAACACAAATGATGTCAAATACCTACCGTAAAGAGTCCATTGGTGCTTCGTGGATCTTAGGACAGCACTACAATAGCCAAAATGGCTTAAGTGGTCTTGTGTAGTCAGCCTTCTTCTTGAGTCACCCCAAAGTCTTCTTCTTCCAGCCCTAATGGAGGGGTGGGCTTCTCAAAACCCTTGTGATGATTTGGCATAGCCCCATACTTTTCTTATTAGCATCTTTCAAAGATTTATAAAATCTGTCCCTGGTGCTATGTGCTCCATAGGGCATTATGCTTTCTTCTGACCCCAGATCTAATTTGCATCATGTACATTACAGAAACTGGACAAGTATTTCTTGAATGAGTGAATACCCCTCAATCCCAGCAATAGAATTTAGAATTCTAAGTCCTAAGGGTTAAAAGCATGTTGATTATTAACTGGTTAGGCCCTTTTAAAAGTTTAATTAAGATGAGGAGAGACACAGAGATCAGTCCATACATTTTCTTCTATGATTTCTTTGCACAATCTACCTACATGATATGATCATTGCCATGTATTCAAAGCATTTCATATATTTTTACAAGTGGTTTTTAAATTTAAGTAATCTCTACACCCAACATGGAACTCAAGCTCATGACCTTAAGACCAAGAATCACACACTTTTCTGAACTGAGCCAGCCAGGCATGCCCAAAGCATTTAATATTTTGAATAACTGCCTTATTTAGTTATGGATTATTTATAAGTATGTTTCTTATATTCCAAGCATGTAGAATGCTTCTATTTATCTTTTTATTATGAATATTTAGCTTACATTCACTGTGATTGGTAAACATATCCTGTGAGATGTAAATCCTATGAAATTTGTTGAAACTTGATTTATGTACTTACAAATATTCCATTTTTAAGATATGTGCTTGTGTACTTATATTTTGCAGGATCTGGGTACAGAATTTTATAAATATCTACAGAGTGAATGTATTATTCATATTGTTAAATTTTTCTCTGATTCTTCAGTTAAAACTTATCTGATTGTGAATTTGTTTCTTTTTTCAAAAAATATTTTGTTTATTTATTCATGAGAGACATAGAGAGAAAGGCAGAGATATAGGCAGAGAGAGAGTCCTGATGCAGGACTATACCCCAGGACCCCAGGATCATGCCCTGAGCTTAAGACAGATGCTCAACCACTGAGCTACCTAGGCATCCCATGAATTTGTTTCTTATGTAATTTTGCCATTGCTTACTACATATATTTAGTTTTTCTAATTTTTCTTAAAATTGAACAATATAATTCAATTCATATCTAAGTGCATTGATTTTCTTTTGTTACATCCAATCTGCTATTAGACTCGTCCAGTGACTTACTTCACAACTGTATTTTTTTTTTTTCTGGAGACTGTTTCTTTTGAAAACTTTTTTATCTTTGCTGAGACGTTATATTTTTTTACTCATTGCAAGTATATTTTCCTTACATCCTTTAACATCAGTGTTATACTGCTTTTAGATCCTGTCCTGCTCATTTCTACCTCTGGGTCATTCCTATTGATTTCCTCTTTGCTAGGATGGGTTATATTTTCCTGTTTCTATGTAAATCTGGTATTTTTTTATTCCAAATGCTGTAGATAATTAGTATAGATTCCATGGATTTTGGTATGTGCCTCTGAAGAATATTACTTTATACTTTTGGCAGACTTAAGAGAGTTGCATTTTTATATTTTATACAGAACTATTATTATGTGAAAGGGAATTGGCCCAATACAAGCTATTCTACCATCACTGGAAGTGGAACTCTGCTTTATATATCTTAAGATAATATTATTAGATGCATTCAAGTTGAGAATTGTTAACTCTTTCATGATTATGAAATATGTTAATTAGATTTTATTTAGAATTTTCTTTAGTGACAATGTTTCTGAGAGATTCCCCCTCAGTTTTTGATAGCTTGAAAATATTTGTATTTCATCCTTTTCCTTGAAAGATTTGACTTTCATTTTCTCTTATGCTTCCTGACGATATAACTTTACAGTGTTCTTGTTACATTTTTCAAAATTAGCTATCTTTTCTCACTGGGTGCATTTAAGGATGTTGGGGTTTTTTTGGTTTGTTGTTTAATTTGTTTTTGTTTTGATTCTTGTTTTCATTAATATCATTCAGTTTCATCATAATGGGTGTAACATGGATCTTTTTTTTTTTCCCCAAGTATTTTGCTTGGATTGGATATTGTGAACATGTGATTTCTTTCCTGGTTATTGAACATTATGCTCTTTTCAAATATCACCTTTGCCCATTCTCTTACTTATATCTTTCTGGACTTTATGTAAAAGTTAACTTTCTTGCTCTGTATTCTTGTCTCATAAAATTCCTTTCCAATTTTTACCTCTTTATCTTGTTTTGTCCCGTTGTGTTTAACTTCCTCAAATTTATCTTTCTTTATCTTCATAATTTTTCTGTTCAGTCTTCTGATGGTCTTGTCATTATGCTTTTTTTTCCCAATTTTTACATTTTTCGGTTCTTAGCATTCAGTTTGGTACTTTTTCAATTCTTTTTGGTCATTCTGTGAGTTGGAACAAAAATAGGTTGCTATTACAAATCACACATACAAAAAGTAATAAAGACCTCATGTCAAAAACTATAAAGCTCATGGTAGCAAATTTGATATCTACTTATTACCCTTGGAGTAAAGAAATATTTCTTAAACAAGAAACAAAAGCATTGACTGAATAAAAAAAATCATATTTTGGATTATATTAAAATTAAGAACTTACTCTCAAAAAAGTTTTAAAAGTTTTTATTTAATTAATAGTGGGAGAATAGATTTGACATGGTGATACTTGAAACACAATACACACAACTGCGAAAATATTAACATTGAGAATATAGGGATCCCTGGGTGGCGCAGCGGTTTGGCGCCTGCCTTTGGCCCAGGGCGCGATCCTGGAGAGCCGGGATCGAATCCCATGTCGGGCTCCTGGTGCATGGAGCCTGCTTCTCCCTCTGCCTGTGTCTCTGCCTCTCTCTCTCTCTCTGTGACTATCATAAATAAAAATTAAAAAAAAATTAAAAAAAAGAGAATATATAAATAGTTCAAATTAATACAAAAGTACTAAAGCATAATAGGAAAGTGGCCTAAAGATATGTAGTGACATTTCACTAAAACAAAACAAAATAAAATAAAACAAATTACAGAAAGCAATATAAATATAAAGAATTAACATCGGGGTGATTAGAAACATACAAATCAAGGCCATAATGAAATCTCACTTAATGGGATAACATTTAATCATTTTAATCTGAAAATGACAAACATTAATGAAAATGTGGAGAAACAGGATATTTTATATGGTGCTACTGAGAGAAAATTAGTATATACAGTACAGAACAAAATATGCCATTTCTGTTCAAGTAGAATATTTCTTTTCCATATGAAACATCAATTCCACAACTGGTAATATATTCAGGAAAGACCATTGCACATGTACAGAGAAGAAATTTGCAAGCATATGAATAGTTGCAAGTAGCAAAATTTCTGAAAATCCTTTGATAAGATAGGGATTAAAAAGTGTTTTTTAAAAAAGGAAACTAGTAAAACATTTCAAACTATCCACACTGTAGAATATTAAGCAACCATAAAAAAGGAATATATTCTTGTATTATACGTATGTTGACCAATGATAGAGACATAGGCACATATATACATACATACATACATATGTACATAAACATATTGATGTAGCTATAGACATAACCATGAATGTAGATATTTTCTATTACATATGGATAGATTGCTGGGTGTAAAAAAGAAAATCATATTGAAAATACATACACATACATAAAAATGTAATTGTATATTATATACATAGTACATATATAAAATATATGTAAAACTGTTAGTAATGGTTCTGTTTTGACAAAACCTGATCTTATTTAATTAATGTGTAGTAATAAATGGTTCCAGATTCATTGAAGCATGTCTGAATTTTCAAAATCTAGTACATCTCATTTTCCTGAAACATCTTTTGAATCAGTTAGATCTCTTTAGAATTTAATCTAAAAAAATGCTACATCTACACTTTATTTCTCATGTTTCATTTCTTTCTTTCAAAATTTAGATCATTAGTTTTTGATTGACATTAAGCAATTATATCTTCTAATTTTTGAAATATTAGGATATGGCTATTTAAATTAAAAATTGCTCAGCAAGGGGCACCTAAGAGGCTCAGTTGGTTAAGCAGCTGCCTTCAGTTCAGGTCATGATCTCAGGGGCCTGGGATGGAGTCCCACATTGGGCTCCCTGCTTCTCCTTCTGCCCCTCCTCTTGCCCATGGGCTCTCTCTCTCCCTCACTTGGATAAATAAATAAATAAATAATAAAATATTTAGAAAAATAATAAAAATAAAAATTACTCAGCAAGAATCAACATTGGAAGATGACAGCAAGTAAGAGGACTCTAGGTTCCCTTCATTCCAAGAATACAGCTAGATAACTATCAAATCATCCTAACCACCTTAGAAATTGACCTAAAGACTAAACAAAATCCACAACTAAAGGTAGAGAAGAGACCACATTGTAGAAGATAGGAAGTGTGGAGATATGATTCAGGAGGGAAATAGACCCTGGCTGCTGCACAGGGGATGGAGTTGTGGTGGCAGGAAAGGGCTAGAGATAGACTAGCCCACAGGGGAGCACATAGGGAAAATAAATCCCTGCAATAGTTGGCTTGGAAAGCAAGAGGGGCCAAGTTCTGTGACTTCTGGCAATCAGTAGGGCTTAAACCCTAGAATTCTAGGGTTTAAAAACCTAGAAAAAGCAGCAGGCTTGGCTTAGAGAGAGTCCAGACGGAATTGGGGTTGTTCTTGGAGAAAAGGCAGGCAAACAAGCAGATATGCAGTGTAGAAATAGCAATCTGGAGTGTCTGGGGCACACTGTGGGGAGGTTATTTGCTAATCTTAAAGCATGTCCTAGAGAGGTAGCATTCATGGAGAAATCCCTCCAGGGACAAAGGAACCGACCAATGCCATTTCCTTCCTCCACCCCTCAGCATAAGCAGAAGGCCACCTGTGGGAACCAATGCAGAACAGACACTGGCTTCCTAACTTGCTTACACCAAGCCCTGCCCCTCCACACTCCAGTGGAACTGCCCTTCCCAGTCTCACTTGCCTCAGTCCCAGTGTGATGGGCCTCTTGCCAAGAAGACCAGCCCAAAACCCTGCTCACATCTCATGTCCCAATTTGGGAATTTGGGAGAGCTTGAGTTCTGGTGGAAGGGGTGACAGTCTCCTTTTACAAGCAGATCAGAGCTTAGAACGCATCACATTCAGTCCAAGATTGAAACACCGCCCACAATAGGCTGTCTTTGAGAAAAAGCAGAGCACACACAACACACATTGAGATTCCTGGAGGTATCAGGCTCTGAGGAACAGAGGACACTACATGGCAGGGCACTATAGGACCTCATCTTCATAAAACCATTACTCTCAAGAACAGGAGATGTACCTGACTTTCCTAACACACACAGACAGAGAGACTCAGATAAAGTGAAAAGACAGAGGAATTTGTCCCAAATGAAAGAAACACACAAGGCTATGGCCAGATATCTAAGTGAAAGATACATAATGAGCATGACTGATGAAATGATCATGAGAATACTCACTGAACTTGTGAAAAGAGTGAAAGACATGAGTGAGACCCTTAACACAGGGATAAAGAATAACATTAGAGATAAATAAAAAGATAAATGAAATGAGAAACACTCTTGATGGAATGAACAGTAGGCTGGAAGAAGCAGAGGAACAAACTAATAACCCAGAAGACAGAGTAAGGGGAAGTAATCAAGCTGAACAGAAGAGAGAAAAAATAATTATACAAAAATGGAGTAGGAAACTCAGTGACTCCATTGAATGTAATGATATTCATATTATAGGAGTCCTAGAAGAAGAAGAGAGAGAAAAAGAGGCAGAAGATTTATTTGAAGAAATAATAGCTGAAAATTTCCCTAATCTGGGATAAGACACTCGTAACCAGATACAGGAAACACAGAAACCCCCCAATAAAATCAATAAAAGTGGATGCACTCAAGATATAATTAAATTTACAAAATATAGTGATAAAAAAAATTTTTTTAAAGCAGCAAGAAAAAAAAAGAGTGACGTTCAAGGGAAACCCCATAAGATTAGTAGGGTTTCTTCAGCAGAAACTTTCCAAGTCAGAAAGGAGTGGCATGATAAATTCAACCTGTTGAAGTGGGAAAATCTGTAGCTAAGAATACTGTATCCAGGAAGACTATCATTCGGAATGGAAGGAATGATAAAGAGTTTCCAGACAGACAACAACTAACAGAGTTCATGACCATTAAACCAAGCTGAGAAAGTATATTCAAGTGAATTCTTTGAGTGGAAAGGTGAGAAAAAAAAAGACAGTATAAAGGCAGGAAACACAAAACCAATAAAAATGAATATTTCTGTAAAAAAGTGAGTCAAGGGGGGCACCTGGGTGGCTCAGTTGGTTAAGCAGCTGACTCTTGATTTTAGCTCAGGTCATATCAGGGTCCTGGAATCGAACTCTGAGGTGAGCCCTCCACTCAGCAAGGACTCTGCTTTAGAATTCTCCCTCTCTCTCTGCCCTCCCCCTCCATTTGTGCTCTCTGTTTCTCAAATAAATAAATCTTTTAAAAAAGCATTCAAGAAACTCACAGAAAGATGTAAAATATGACAACATATATCTAAAATGTGGAGAGGAGAGAAGTAAAGAATTATTTCAAACTTAAATGACTATCAACTTAATATAGGCTGTTACATGCAGAAGAGGTTATATATAAACCTACTGGTAACCATATATCAAGAACTACTAATGAATATGCAAATCATAAAGAGAAGTTGAAATATATCACCAAAGAAAACCCACAAGCCATGAAAGAGAGAAAGACATGAAAAGATTGGAGAAAATCTTGATAAACAACCACAAAATTAGTAATAAAATTGTAACAAATACATATCTATTAATAATTATTTTGAATCTAAATGAACTAAATGCTCCAATCAAAAGGAAAGAGAGGAAAAAAGAAGAAAAGACAAAATCACAGGGAGACAAATCATAAGAGACTCTTGATCATAGGAAAAAAACTGAGGGTCCCTGAAGAAGGCAGTAAGAGTATAGAGAAACTGGGTGATGAATATTAAGGAGAACACGTGATGTAATGAACACCGTGTGTTATATAAGACTGATGAATCACTGAACTGTGCCACTGAAACTAATAATAGATTATATGTTAATTAATTGAACTTAAATAAAATTTAAAAATATAACGATTTGCAGAAAATATGATGCTATTAATTCAGCAATGTATTCTGTAGTGCAATCACAATAAAACCTAGATTTGAAATGTAAAAAAAAGGCATAGGGTGACAGAATGGTTAAGAACATAAGACCTATGTATATGTTCTCTGTAAAAGGCTTATTTTAGACCTAAAGACCCCTGCAGATTGGAAGTGAGCAGATAGAGAAACATCTATCAAGAAAATGGATGTCTAAAGAAAGATGGAAGAGTAATACTTAGACAAAATAGACTTTAAAAGAAAGACTATAAGTAGAGACAAAGAAGGACATTATATAATAAAGATGACAACTGAACAAGAAGATATGCCAATTGTAAATATTTCTGCAACCAACATAGTTAATAACAAACATAAAGGAACTAACTGATAATAATACAATAATAATAGGAGACTTTAACAGCCCACTTATGTCAATGGACAAATTATTTAAACAGAAAATTAAAAAAAAACAAAAACAGAAAATCAACAAAGAAATAATGGCTTTGAATGACACACTGTACCAGATGGACTAAACAGATACATTCAGAACATTCCACCCTAAAACAGTAGAACTCCCATTCTTTTCAAGTACACATAGAACATTCTCCAGAAGAGATCACATGTTAGATCATAAAGAGGCCTCAAGAAATTCAAGATCAATGTCATACCATGCATCTTTTCTGACCAGAAGGCTATGAAACTAAAGTCAACCCCAAGAGAAAATCTGGAAAGAACACAAATACATAGTGTTTAAATAACACATACTAAATAATGGATGAGTCTACCAAGAAATTAAAGAAGAAATTAAAAAGTATATGGAAACAAATGAAAATGAAAGCAGTGGTCTGAAACATTTGGGATGTAGCAAAAGCATTTATACCAGGGAGGTATATAACAGTCCTACCTCAAGAAGAAAGAAAAATATCAAATAAACCTAATCTTACACCTAAAGGAGTTAGAAAAAGAAGAGCAAACAAAATCTAAAACCAGCAGAAGGAAGGAAATAATAAATATTAGAATAGAAAGTAAGTGATATATAAACAAAAAGGAAACTATAGAACAAATCAATGAAACCAGGAGCTGGTTCTTTGAAAAAAATCAGTAAAATTGACAAATGTCTAGCCAAACTTATTTTTTTTTGAGAAGGGAAAAAAGACTCAAATAAATAAAATCACAAATGAAAAAGGAGAAATAACAATCCACACCACAGAAATATAAACTATTATAAGAATTTAAAAATTTATGCCAACCAAACACACAATCTAGAAGAAACGGATTACTTCCTAGAAACATATAAACTACCAAAACTGAAACACGAAGGAATAGAAAATGTGAGGACACTGATAACCAGCAAAGAAGTTGAATCAGTGTTCAAAAGCCAGCAAACAAAACTCCAGAAGCAGTTGAATTCTATCAAATGTTTCAAGGGGCTGATACCTATTCTTTTCAAACTATTCCAAAAAAATACAGGAGGAAGGAAAACTTCCAAATTCTTTCTATGAGGCCAATATTACCTGATATCAAAACCAGATAAAGACATCACTAAAGAAGAGAACAACAGGCCAGTATCCCTCATGAACATAGGTGGGAAAATCCTCAACAAAATGCCAGCAAACTTAATCCAATAATACATTTTAATAAATCATTCACCATGATCAAGTGGGATTTATTCCTGGGTTGCAAGGATGGTTCGATATTCACAAATCCATCAACATGATACATCACAACAATAAGAGAAAAGATAAGAACCAGATATGATCATTTTAACAGATGCAGAAAAAGCATTTAACAAAGTACAACATCCATTCATGATAGAAATCCTCAACTAAGTAGGTTTAGAGGGAACATACCTTAACATAATAAAGGCCATATATGAAAGCTACACAGCTAACATTATCCTTAATGGGAAAAAACTGAGAGCTTTGCCCCTAAAGTCAGGAACAGGACAAGGATGTCCATTTTCACCTCTTTTATTCAACACAGCACTAGAAGTCCTAGTCAGAGCAATCAGACAACAAAAAAGAAATAAAAGCATCCAAATTGGTAAGGAAGAAGTAAAGCATTCATTATTTGCAGATGACATGATACTATTCATAGAAAACACAAAAGACTACATCAAAAAAACTGCTAGAACTAATAAACATCCAGTAAAGTTACAGGAAACAAAATCAGTGTACAGAAATCTGTTGAATGTTGAAGCAACAGAAAGAGAAATTAAAGAAACAATCCCTTCTATAATTGCACCCAAGATAAGAAAATACCTAGGAATAATCCTAAACAAAGAGGTGGAAGACCTGTACTTCTAAAAACTATAAAATACTGATGAAAGAAGTTGAAGATGACACAATGAAATGGAAAGACATTCAATGTTCATGGATTGGAAGAACAAATATTGTTAAAATGTCTGTCCTACCCAAAGCAATGTACACAATTAATGCAATCTCTATCAAAATGCCAACAGAATTTTCCACAGAATTATAACAAACAGACCTAAAATTTGTATGGAACCACAAAAGACCTTCAATAGCTAAAGCCAGCTTGAGAAAAAAGAAGCAAAGGTGGAGGTGTCACAGTTCTGGACTTCAGGTTATATTACAAAGCTGTAGTAATCAAAGCAGTATAGTACTGGCACAGAAACAGACACATTGGTGAATAGAACAGAAAACCTAGAAATAAACCCACAGTTATATGGTTAACTAATCTTTGATTAAGCAGAAATGAATATACAATGGGACAAAAACAATCTTTTCAATAAATGGTGTTGGGAAAACTGGACTTTCACATGCAAAAGGATTAAACTGGACCATCTTTTCATCACACACAAAAATAAATTCCAAATGGATGAAATACCTAAATATGAGACCTGAAACCATAAAAATCATAGAAGAGAACACAGGGAGTAACTTCTTTGACATTGACCACTGCAACTTTCTTCTAGATATGTCTCCTGAGGCAAGGGAAACAAAATCAAAAGTAAACTGTTGGGACTACACCAAAATAAAAATCTTCTGTACATCCAAGGAAACAATCAACAAAACTAAAAGGCAACCTACGAATAGAGAAGATATTTGCACATGATATATCTGATAAAAGGTTAGTATCCAAAATATATAAAGAAATGATACAACTCAATATATAAAAAACAAATAATGCAATTAAAATTGGGCAGAAGACAGGAACAGTCGTTTCTCCAAAGAAGACATACACATGGCCAACAGACACATGAAAAGAAGCCTAACATCATTGATCGTCAGGAAAATGGCAAATCAAAGCTGCAATGAGATATCACTTCACACCTGTCACAATGGCTAAAATCAAAAACACGAGAAACAATAGGATTGGAGAGGATGTGGAGAAAGGGAAACTCTTGCAGTGTTGATGGACAGGCACACTGGTGCAGACACTGTGGAAAACTGTATGGAGGTTTTTCAAAAAATTAAAAATTGAACTACCCTATAATCCAGTATTGCATTATTGGGTATTTACCCAAATAATACAAAAACTCTAATTCAAAGGAACATATGCTTCTTATGTTTATAGCAGCAGTATTTACAATAGACAAGATGTGGAAGCAACCCAAGTGTCCATCAACTATATATACATATATAAATGATATTCATATATATATATGAATATTACTCAGCCATCAAAAGAATGGAATCTTACCATTTGAAATGACATAAATGGATCTAGAGAGTACTATGCTGAGCAAAATAAATCAGTTAAAGAAGACAATACATATGATCTTACTCTTATGTGAAATTTAAGAAACAAAGTAAACAAGGAGCAGGAAAGAGAGAGAGAAATCAAGAAATAGACTCTATAGAGAACAAACTGATGATTACTAGAGGGGAGGTAGGTGGGTAGATGGTTTAAATAAGTAATGGGGGTTAAGGAGTGTGCTAGCTGTGATGAGCAGCAGATGATCCATGGATTTGTTGAATCACTATATTGTACTCTTGTAACTAACAAAACACTGTATGTTAAAAAAAAAGTTACTAAAAAATATCTTTTTAATTTCAGAATTTTAGTCATAGATGTAGCTCCAGTAAATCTGGCTATGAAAAATGTCAAGCAACACTGCTACTTGAGCATTATCTTGGATTCATAAACAATATATCTATACACTAAAAACTCATCTTTTTGTACTTGTAAGTTCTACTGCTCTCCCCTGGGTCTCTTTTTTAAAATATAATTTTGGTTTTATGTTATAGTCATATTAAATTTTCTAGGTTTTTAAAAAGATATGTTCTTAGATACAACAAATAAATTGGAAGTCTGTCTACAGGAGTAGGAAAAATGAACATATATATTTTCTTAATTTAGAGTGTAATTTAGAATTATAAATACTAGGGGAAAATTTGCCCAGAATAGTTCACTATTTAAACCTCATTGGTTTGGAAATCCTAATTTCTCTTGAACCACTTTTTCTCAATAATCCTCAGTAAAATCTATCCCCAAATTTTTGGATGGGAAACATATTTTAAGTATTATTTCCAAAACAAATATTTTGATGAGCTAAATGTTGAAGAATCAGAAACACATGGATTGCGTTTCTCTACAAATAAATAAATATGAAATTCAAGGAAAATTGACTTGCTGAAGCTTTTTTATTTACCCAATACAGAGTATTTGGACATCACTTAAAATATTGGACCCAGTTGTGCACCACTTTGGATTTACATATATATATAAATATTATATTTATATACTTATATATTATATATAAATATATGTATGTTACATATTTGTAAGTATAATTTATATATATTTTAAATATGAAATCCTAAGTGGTGCTCAACTGGGTCAATATTTTAAGTGATTTTCAAATATATAACATACATAAAAATATATATAAAATGATGACTAAGGAATGTCATTAGTTCTCAGATATTGTTACTATCATAGATCCATTCTTTCTTATTTAAATGCTCTGGTTTCCTCTTATTAATTCAGTGAAAATTATTTGATTACCCAATATTACATACTTATATTAATTTAAAGGAATTAAACAATAGACTGCAACTTACAATATTTTATTGTTTCTATTTTTTAAAAGATTTTATTTATTTATTCATGATAGACATAGAGAGAGAGAGAAAGAGAGAGAGAGGCAGAGACGCAGGCAGAGGGAAAGCAGGCTCCATGCAGGGAGCCCGACACAGGACTCGATTCTGGGACTCCAGGATCATGCTCTGGGCCAAAGGCAGGTGCTGAATCACAGAGCCACCCAGGGATCCCCATGCTTCCTATTTTTTAAATAATCAAGGTAGTCACAAATTTAAGGGATAGAAAATCCCTGTATTCCTCATCTCTATGAAATCATTTTACCAGTATTTTCTAATTAATTTGAAAATGTTTTTTTGACAAATCTGATAATTAAGACATATAATAATTCATTTTATACATGATTATATATAGTTACATGTGGTTTATATATAATTCAATGTTATAATTTGATCTTAGCATAGAGATTAAAAATTCCTTAAAAGACAATGCCATTTTTGGGTGTCTTGTTATGATAATCTTGATGATTGGTAAGAAGAAAAGAATGCTAATGACATAAAGGTTGTTTGTTTATTCTCCTTTGTTTAAAAATTTAAGTTGTCTTACAGATAAGTAAGCAAGATAACATAAATTTAAAATATCTGAGATAGACGGAATTAAACAAATTTAGGAAAAGCTATAAACTAAGATGTGGCATCAAACAGCATTCTTCAGTTTGAAAATATGTTCTATGAGGCACTTGTAGGTGCATCTTACACACACAAACACACACACACACACACACACACACGCATGCATGCACACACATACACATACACAGATGTCCATGCTTATTTTTTGAGAAAAGAAACCCTGGGAAATACTGCAAACTTCACCTCCTGGAGAAACCTTAAAGGCTCTGAAAATTCCTGAAGTAAAAATAAAAAGCCAGAAAACCCAAACCTGATAGTTCACTCCACCTCATCTACAGCTTTCCCAATGAATTAAACTTCGGCTAATTTTTTCTTTAGTAATACCTAATGTTAAGCCCCAGAATTTAGTTTCTTGTGCACTCACTGTGATAATGGAGCCAGAGAATCCTACAGATACTAATTAACGGGCTCTATACTTTGCTGAAGCTACCATAAAAAAGAGATCTGATTGTTTAAACAAATTTTTGTATCAATAACATAAAAAGGAAACTGTAGGAAAGTAAACTTTTATAAGATAGGAGCTAGATCACTGTGGTTTCTGGTCCTAACTCCTAATTGAGGTTGAAGCTTGTTGAAACATTGAGCTTCTGAATTATTTAGAGTTGAGTAAGTATTACAAGGTAAAAATATATAGGTAGGTATTACAGTCAACTGTTTTACAGATAACATAGTCAATCTAACTTACAGAATAATTCTGTTTTTTTTTGCCTTAGTGCAAAGACAGTAAGCACATTCTCATTCCTCATGTGCAAAAATGAATAAAACTCCAAGAACTAAACAGAAATATGTCTTCAATTTTGTCACATAGATGGATATACTGATACATCATTGAAGGTAGTTCCATATGCATGAATATCAGAGATGTAAATATCTGATATCACTGACCAATTCTTTATGTTCAAATGCTTCTAGACTCTTCTCTGTGCATATATACACAGAGATACATATAGATATTACCCCTCTAGGCAGCATGATATTTATGTATGTACTTGTGTATATATCTACACATGAGCATATATGAATAAAAATGCACATAACATATTCTCTTTTAAATTCAACTGGACCCATGGCACTGCCAAGCATTCATACTCTACATCCACAGACAAATTACTTTCCCAAACTCCAAAATTACTTTTAATACTAATACACTGTTTTCCAACTATCTCCCAACAAAAATACAAACTCAACTGATGATCTCATCTTTAATTTTACAGAAAAAGAAAACATAAAAGGCACAGCCAGTAAAGTTCACTGTCTTCTCTGAAGTCTACAGAATGCTTGGATTGGTGTCTATATTTCCCTCTTTCCAGTTTGCATGTAGATCAGAGCCCTCTCCCCGAATCTGCTTTCCCCTGTCCTATTTGTACTCCCCTCTGACTTCTGAACTTTCTAGTTACCTGCTTTATGTTAGTAAGCATACTCAAAGAACTAGTGCTGCTTTTTTAAAAAGTTAGATCCCCCCCTTAAATCCACAGTATCTTCAGATAGTATTCTCTCTCGTCTCCAAAGTCGAATTCCTTGAAAGCTTTGTCTTTTTCACTGTTTCCATTTCCTCATTCTCCAGTCACCTTCAATACACTGTAATCTGGTCTCTGTTTTGAGAACTTTTTTTTTTTTCATAAGGACAGAGGGAATGATGCTTTTCAGCCAGTTGCTACAGCAGTATTAAAACACTATCTCATTTTATAGTGTCTTAAACAGTCTCATGCTCAGCTTCTGTAATTTCATACTCTCCTGATTGGCATCCTATTGCAGGTCCCTGTTTATATTCCTTTATGGCTTCTTGCCATCCTCCTGACTAAGACATGATGAAGTTCTATAAGCCTTTCCAAGTCCTCTTTTGCCTCCCTACATTCCCTCTCCATACATTTCTTTCCAGCCTCTGTTTTCAATTACTCTCAGCATGTTAATGCTCCCTGCCCTGACTCCTCTTCTGAAGGCCATATCATAGATCAAAATGCTTACTTGACATCTCCACTCAGATTTCTCCAAGGCTCCTCAAAAGCAACACTATCAAAATAGAATTTATGAGAATCTGCACCACACCAGTTCTCTCCCATGCTACCCATGCCAGTCATGCTGCCCTTTCCATCCAGACCTCCCCAACTGGCTCCCTCTATCTCAGCACTTATATCCACACCACTAGAAAGGTTGGTTCACTCTAATTGTTAAATAGTTTATAGGTTTATTTCTTTCACAAAACTGTGAATGGCTCCTCTCTTGCTCTTATAATATAAGAGTAGAAAGGAAATTGAAAAATAGAAAGTATAACTCTATAGAGAAATATTATCAATTGTCCTCTTGTTTGACACCTTGCTTGCCAAGAAAAAGTATTTCAGGTTTCTTTTATTTCCCAATGGGTCTTTCAAATCTATCTACCATTAAGGGAAAATATATGGTGTATGTAAAATACATTAATTATCAGTGTGGTTTCAGCTTTCACTCATTCCATTTTCTATTTAGTCTTCGAAACATTCTATTGAGCAGTATTGTGAGAAGTATGCACAATGCAACTCCTACACCATGAGGCTGACATGCTAAGGAGTGACAATTTTCCATCACAGTAGCCATTTCTCTAAAAAATATTCCAAATCTTGCTTATAGAATGCACTAAATTTATGTTATGGCCATTGTGAATCTTGCCTATGTAAATAAATGTAAAGAATCTTGTAGAAATCATTCTTTTAAAATAGATTTGTTGTGAATATTATGTTTTGTCATTTTAATGCAAATCCCTATCAAAACACAACCAGCATTTTTCACAGAACTAGAACAAAAGATCCTGAGGTTTGTATGGAACCACAAAAAACTGGAACAGCCCAAGTAATCTTAAGAAAGAAAAACAAAACTGAAGGTATCACAATACCAGACTTCAAGTTATATTACAAAATGATAGTAATTAAAACAATATAGTACTGGCATAAAAATAGACACATAGATCAATAGAATAGAATGGAAAACCCAGAAATAAACCCACAATTATTTGGTCAATTAATCTTCAATGCAGCAGGAACAAATATACATTGGGGAAAATATTTCTTCAATAAATTATGGGGAAACTGAACAGCCACATACAAAAATGATCAGCAGGTGTTGTATGGAAGTGTTGAATCACTATATTGTACACTCAAAACTAATATTACACTGTATGTATATTAACCAACTGGAATTTAAATAAAAACTTTAAAAAAAGAGCAGCAATATCAAATTCATAGTCTAAGAATTCCTACCCCAAGAAACAGAAAATGTAGCCTAAAATCATTGCAAAGCAAGTGGAAGGAATTATATAATCCAGATAAAGGCAGAAATCAATCAAATTGGAAAAAAAGAAACAATAGATAAAATTAATGCAACAAAAAGCTGTTTCTTTAAAAAAGAATAAAATTAATAAACTTCTATCAAGACTGACTAAAATTTAAAACAGAGAAGATGCAAATCACCAATATCAGAAATAAAATGTGATATTACTTCCAATCCAGGAACCATGAAAGAGCAATAAGTGAGTACTACAAGCAAATTTCTGCTCATAGACTTAACAATATGGAAGAAATGAAACAATTCTTCAAAAGGTAAAGCAACCAAAACTCAACCAAGATGAAATTGAAACTGAGGATTGGCCAATAACCATCAAAGAAATTTAATTTATAATGTAAGAGCTTTGAAGAAAGAAATCTCCAAACACAGGTGGTTTCACTGGAGAATTCTCCTGCCATTTGAAGAAGAATTATTACAAATTTTACACGAATTTTTTCCAGAAAATGGAAAAGGAAAGATGAATGAGATACCTGCTTTATGAAGCTAGTATATTCCTGATATCAAAATAAGACAAAGAGTTAAAAAAATGAAATGAAGAAAAAATGATCCTTGTCATGAACTTAGACTGAAAAATCCTCAACAAAATATTTGGAAATAGAATACAACAATATGCAGAAAGATTTATATACCACGATCCAGTAGGATTTACTCTAGGTATGTGAAGTCTACTCAGCATTCCACACAATCCATATGAAAAAGCTGAAGAAGAAAATGATCTGATCCAATTAATTGATGTAGAAAAATATTTAGCAAAATCCTACACCTATTTGTTCATGATGACTTTCTTGGCAAGTTAGGAACACAGGCTGATAAAGGGCATTTTTTTTTTAAGAGAACTTATAGATTGGAAAGGCAGAAATAAAACTACTTTTTTTTCAAATGGTGTGATTGTCTATATAGAAAATCCTAAGGAATGTAAAAAAAATCCTAGAATAAGTTAGTTTAGCAAATTTGCAAGACAGAAGGTCAACACAAAATAATCAATCACATATGAATGTGCATTAAAATTAAATAAAAAACATGGTATCATTGACTATCACTTCAAAGGAAATTAATTACTTAAAAAAGGAGTCTGAATACTAAACATTACAAAATTCTTATAAAATAAGCCCTGAACAAATGGGGGACATAACATGTTCATGGACCAGAAGAGTCATAGTAAAGATGTATATCTTCCCAAATCAAGCAATAGGTACAATTTAGTTCCTACCAAATCCTGGCAAAGTTTTTGGTACATATAGGTAAGTTTATTCTAAAATTTGTATGTAAAGGCACAGGTCCTGGAAAAAATAGAGAAATGACTTTAACCTATGTTAAGATTTACTGTAATGACCATAATCAAAATGGTGTGCTATCAGCAGAGGGATATACATGGATCATGGAACAGGATAGAGAACCTAGAAATAACTCCCACATAAGTATGTTTGACTGATTTTTGACAAAGTTGTAAAAGCTATTCAGTATTGGAACAATTGGACATTCACAAGCCAAAAAGAAATAACACAGAAATAAACCTCATATCTAAAATTAAAAAAAAAAAAACACACAACACAAAACAAAACAAAAACCTCAAATTTTATTATGGGCTTAAATGGAAAGCTACAAAACTTTAGAAAAAATATATAGCAGAATATTTGGGGGGGTCAAGGGTTAGCCAAAGTGTTCTTATATTTGGCATCAAAAGCATGATCCTCAAAGGAAAAACTGAAATTGGGCTTTATCAAAATTTTAAAAATTTTGTTGTATGAAAGCCCTTGTGAAGAGGATCAAAGTTAAGCTACGCTCTGGGAGAAAGGATAAGCCACGCATTTGAAAGATTGATAACTATAGTATCAAAATTTAACAGTAAAGAAACAAAGAAACAGCCCAATTCAAAAATGGGCATAAGACATGAAGAGACATTGGCTGATAAAGATACATAGGTGGAAAAATAAAACCCACGTGACGAGATTTTCAACATCACATTAGAGATATGCCAATTAAGACCACAGTGAGATACCCCTCTATACCTATTAGAAGAGCTAAAATGAAAAAAAATATTGACAATACCACATGTTGGTGAGGAAGTACAGAAACTGGATGACTCACTCATTACTGGTAGCAGTGTAAAATGGCATGGCCTGCCCTGAAATCGTTTGGCAATGTATAAACGTAAACAGGCAATTAACACAAAACCCAGGAAATGGACTCAGGCATATATCCCAGAGAAATTAAAACTTATTTTAACAGACAAAAGTACAGAGCAATTTCATTTGTAGTAGCCAAGTAACTGGAAACGGTTCAGGTGTATTTCATTAAATGGATTATTAGATAAACTACAACTTAATAGTCCGTGGAATATAACTCAGCAGTACAAAATAAAAATTTGTTGATACACGCTTGATGCATCTCCAGGGAATTATGGTAAGTGATAAAAAGTCAATCCCCAAATATTACATTATGCATTAGGCCATGTACATGACATGGTTGAAATGACAAGACTTTGGAAATGAATAGGTTGCCAAAGACTAAGGAAGGAGGCAGGGGCAGTGGTGGGGTGAGGGGATAGGTGAGTTAGCAAAGGGAAGTATGACTCATCCCTATGTGCCGTTCCTCATTGTGGGGATGGACACACAAATGTACACATTGGATAAAATTGTAAAGAACCCAACACACACACATACAAGTACAAGCACAATTTAACTTGAATAAGTAATCTGAACAACACAGATGGGTGGAATGAGTGTCAATAAGCTTGTAATATTGTCCGGTAGTTCTGCAAAATAGTAACAATGGGGAAAGTATTTCTGCCTGTGAATGTACAATTATCTCAATAAAAATTTCAATTGAAAAATACAAACAACCCACCAGACTGAGGCAAAACTTTTTTTTCAGGAGGCACGTCTGGATGGGAATCAATTGTTCAGAGCCCAAGGAAGACGCAGTAGGTGGAAACAGATGTGTCCCCGACATCCGCCTATAAACACAAAACTCAACCTGAAGTCTTAGAAGTTTGTGCAAGTGCTATTCAGGCTCCCTTCCTGCTTCCAATGGTTTGCTTCACACATTGTTCTAATCAGGGAGCTGTTTCCTCTGCACAGCTGTCCTCAATTTAACAAACCACAGTGACGTGCGGGGAGACAAAACAGCCTTTCTCGTCTTCAGTGAAGACCTCTCTCCCCAAAGCCCGAAGAGTTAAACCTCTGGACAATTTTTATGAGCGTGTTGCGAACTACAAAACGCCTCCAACATAAAGATAACATACTGCAAGAGAAAAGAAGTGACTCTATGGACTAAGTCGTTGGGCACTCCTTTCGAATACCTTCCACACATTTATAAACTTGAAGACAAGAACACGATGAGCAAAGCATGTTGACCTGACCTTTGAACTCAATGCGTTAACTTTAGAAAATGTAGAAAATGCGAATTTTATTCTTGGTGTCCTTTCTGCCATCATGGCAACTTCCCTGCTATAAACACGCTTATTGGTTGTTTATGGTTAGAAAAGTGAGATGGTATGTGTTCAGCCTAGAGATCGGGAGGGAGACAAAAAGGAACGTAGAGAAGGAAATGACCTGACATCATAGTTCAACCACACCGCAGCAACCTTCGTAGTATTTTGTTCGAATTCTTTCAGGCACTTACTGTATTCATATATGTGTCTATTTAACTGAATCAGAACTGCACGCAGTTGATCATCAAGGTCTCCCTTGATGAATTTCTGCAGGCGTATGCATTTTGGAATGGTGGTCCTGGTCCTCAAGGAAGGCTTCCAAGAAGCATCCTCATCCTACCACAAGTCAGTAACTCCCACCTCATGATAACCACTATTCTGACCTGTAGGCAATAGCGTAGTCACGCCTGTTTGGGGATTTCATACAATATGTGGGGTGTAGGCTTTGGTGTCTGGTTCTATTATCTCAACATGAGGATAGTTAGGCTCATCCTGTTACAAGTAACAGTGGTTTGCTGTTTTTCCTCAACTCTAGTAACATTCCCCCCATTGATAGACAACAGTTTATTTATCCCTCTACTGGGATGGATATTTGGATGATTCCATTATGGGGCTGTTCTCAACAATGCTGCTCAAATATTACATCTTTTGGCAGATGTAGGCACTCCCCTCTATGGGGTACGTATCTAGGAGTGGAATCACTGAAACGGAGGGTATACATATGTTCAGTTTTAGTTGATACTGCCAATTTTTGAGAGTTCCAATGGCTTCCCATCCTTGTTGACACCGTGTGTCCTTTTAATTTTAGTCAGTCTGGTGGTAACATAATTGTTAGTCAACATAAGAACATATTGAATATGGAAATTTGTATCTTGTGTATTACATCATGATCATTCAAATGGATTTACTCCTTATCCTCCAGAAAGCCTTAGTTTTGACCTTCGGTTATTATAAACTCTGCAAGTTTGATTAGCTACAAAAACAAAGGCAAAGATGTCTTCTAGAAAATGCTCACAAAAATGTCTGAAGCAATCACAGATTGTGGGATTTTCAAGTCATTTTTAATATCACAAACACTGTGTGTGTGTGTGTGTGTGTGTGTGTGTGTTGCAGGGTGGTATGTGTTTGTGGGTATACTTAAAATAGCCTGTGTATCCTGTAAAAAAAAAAATGCAAATTTTATCAAACACAATTGCCATGACTTGGTTGGCCTTAACATATGAAACAAGAGTTTTCAAAAGAATGACATTTTAAAGGTATTGTCCTTTTCATTAGAACATGGTGATTCATATGATGATATGTAAGGTGACACAGCATAAATTTGCCATAGGATGCATTTTAATCATTTTTTTATTGTTTTTAACTCTAGTTTTCTGTGACCATCTGTATTGTATTTTACCATGAAAGGAACAAAAAAATAACTTAAAAAAATCTTCATTTAGAACATGCCAGAAACTAAAATCTAATTACTAACACATTATATTAAGAACTCTATTTAGATCATCATCATTATGCATGCAGCATTGTGTTGCTGTTGTTTTCCCCTTCTCTTCTCTTTACCTTTACTTTTTATCTAGCTTAGAGATTTCTCCTCTCTTTTTTTCTCTTTGTGGTCTTGTTTTGGTACATGTATAACACATTTTCTCTCCTGCTAAATAGTCCCTACATATCAAAGGGGACACGAAGGGGGATATAGAGATATTGGCTCTCCTCTACAAGGACATACTTCTTCAGATTTTTCTCTTGGGGAAAGGTGTAGATATAAACACACATTTTTATTAACTTGCACATTTCAAACTGTCTGATTCAATTACATAATCTAGGCAGGAGAGTAACTGAGTGATAAATGCTGAAGTTTACTGGATCATGCTAGGGTTCTACTCATGGTAAAAGGTGCTGGTAATTACCTTTGAAGCCATAGATGGTCTGGGCCAGTCTAACTCAGCGTGTGTATTTCGTTTCCCACCCTCTGTAGAGTTGGGACTCGATGAACTGGCTCTCGGATTCTGTTCCTGTCACTAGGAAGTGCAGAATTAGTCACAGTCGATTGATTTCCTTTTGATATTCACTTGATTTAGAGATGAGGCCAAATCCAACCTTTTCGCTGATTGGGGATACTGCAGAAAGGACCACTGTGTTTTATTCTAGAAAATTTTGATATTAATCACCTCTCACATCTGGTTATTGCACATCATCTGTTTGCTTCATGAAAGTACTTCTGAGTTAGTTCAACCAAGACTCTTCCTACTTCCCTTTTGGATGACCCCTCTCCCCTGACTTCACCATCATGTTCTCACCAGTAAAGACGAACTACAGGAAAATGAAAATAAACTATAGTTTTTGAAAGCTGAAAATGCAATCAAACTTCTTGCATCCTGGAGATTCTTTTTTTTTCTATTTAAAGATTTTATTTAATTATTCATGTGAGACAGAGAGAGAGAGAGGCAGAGACACAGGCAGAGGGAGAAGCAGGCCCCATGCAGAGAGCCGGATATGGGACTCGATCCCGGGACTCCAGGATTACGCCCCCGGCCGAAGGCAGGCGCCAAACTGCTAAGCCACCCAGGGATCCCCCAACATCCTGGAGATTGGATAAATGATTTTTATTTATTTATTTTTTTAGAAATGCAACTGTTTGGTATCTATTGGATCAATCAAATATATAGTATTTTTGTGTGAATGAAACAAAGCATTTTGGTCAGGCCCCCAGATATTTTGTCTATAGGGTAACCAAAATAAGACAATTAATATTTTAAGATGGAAAACGTATTATATGTATTCCCAGATACACAACTTCCAAGAAAATGGGAACAAGAAAAATAAGCAGAATGAGATCAGTTTCTCTCAAGCACACGATGCTGTAGTGTAACAAGCTCTTTAGGCTCTGGGACACTTGGCTAAGAGTATATTTTTGTAACATTTGGGATGAATATTCATAATATATACCGAATGCCATCTTCTCCCCAAACATGTTTTCCCTTCAGTTACTCCCATTTCTGCGAATGCACTGTGACACCATCACAGTGTGTGTGCATGGGCATCACCACCATCTGCTGATGAGCACATTGTAGGCCAGTGGCGGGAAGTGCACTGGTCCCAGACAGAAGTGCTGGGCTCCTAGAGATGGGCTTCCCTTTAGGGCCAGCAGAAAGTTGAGGGCAACCTGAAAAATATTTTGTCTGGAGAAAGGGCTCGAAGACCATCAGTAGTCCAGACATGCTGCAGAGTGATTGTGGTGACAGGAGAAGGGGGCCTAGACCCAGAGATGCCTTCCCCTGACAATTTGCAAGACTCTTCTTCCTGAAAAGGAGAATTGACAAAATTGAAAACAGAGGCATAGTCCTATTGATCCTGGAATATTAAACAAATCTCTAGGATGGAGACTGTCACTCAGGAAACCAGAAAGTTTCAAATGGAAACAGGATGAGGGCTGAATTTGGGGAAGGAATGAGAAGCCTCTTAACCAGTCAGATGCTGTATAAGACAGTATGCTATCTGAAAAGGATCAGACAACTTATGTCCCTTTCTGGAACTAAAGACTAGCCCTAGGTGCTCGGGTTTGAGATTGTAAGCCCACTTATGAAGATTTCACATTAGATTGTATATTCTTGGAGAAAGTGCAGAATTCTGGAAAAAGAGCTGGCCAAGCTTAAGGCAAAAGCAGAAAAAAAGAAAGGAGAATGGATTTAAGAAATATTTAGATTGAAATAGAGAGAGGGTTGGTGGTTGGCTGGGCGCTATATAGGGCAGGAGTATTACAAGTTATCGGAGTTTTCTATCTTGTAAAAAACTAAGGTATTTTACTTGACAAGTATCTTTATGGTCTATAATCCCTTTAATCAGAAGGAAAATAAATACCTAAGGATTATAATAATGGTGGTTTGAGGGATGGAGCCAATATATGGAAGCTAATTGTTCTTTTCATGCATTCATCACACAATTTAAGGATTGACAAACACTGTGTGTAGTGGGGGCCACATGAGTCCGTTGGGTGACGATGCAGTCTGAGGAAAAGGCAGAGATGGGTTTACCTGCCCACTTGGTCAGTGAGGCAGCAGTTTGGGGTCCTGCAGAACCCTCTCTCCCCTCTTCCCAGTAGGGAACATCTGAAAAGCTCCAAGGGTGTCGATTTGTTTTTTCACAGCGGTTCTGGCATCTGTCCTTTCTTCCCACCATCTCCAGCAAGATTGGATGTCATGGCCTTTTCCTGGGGGCTGGGAGTGAGGGGTAATGTAATTGCCTTCACTTGTACCCATTCCTCCCCTTGGACCTGTCATACCATCATTGTCAGATTTATGTCTCAAAAATACCACTGATTCATAGGTTGCTGAATAGCCATTACCTTTCTCTTTGCAAATTTTTAATCCATATTAGCAATCTAGGTCATTATACACTTGTTTTGTATTTTTGATAATATTAATCAATATTTTTGCTCATATATCAAAAATATTTTATATTTTCTGCTCACCATAGAGAGATACAGAAAGTGATTTTTATCCTTGAATGGTCTTTACCCAAACCTTTCCGGGGACTGACTCTTGTCTCATTCAGCCTTTGGAGCAGAGAGGTGTTGACATGGGCAGAGAAAACCATTCAGCCAAACACTGAAGGATTGCTTGGAACCCAAGCCAACCTACTCAGTTGATGGACTTCCGTCTTTGGCCAAATCTTGAGACTGGTTAGTAGAAGAGTGAGTGACTAGTTAGTGAGACAAGAGAACATGGCTGTTCAACTGCATGGTGTGTATGAGCCACACTGAGTTGACCAAAGTCTGTGGGAGAGGCAGCCCTCCAGCAGCATCCCAGAGGTTCTTGGAGAGGCTCACTTGGGCCATCGTACTCATTCATACTCACACAGAACTAAAAGTTCTCTTTCTTTGTATCTTCTCTTGAAAACATCTGGGTCTCCAGCCATGACCTCCTGTGGAGCAGACAGGACCATCCTTCACAGAGTCTCTCAGGCCAGCCTCGTTCTGTACCTAAAGTGGAGCGTCACCATGTCAGAGCCGTAGTGTTGGAAATGGTCTACCGAGCCAAGCTGCCCTGTGTGGTGTCAGTTCCATCTTCCACTGATGAAAATTCCAATACCAGGGGTTTCTGTAAACATGATTGTGTTTCTGTCTCAAACCATGCATGGAACCACCTCTAATTTTTTATTTTATCTCAGTCGATGTGCTACATGCAGCAGTTGAATAAATTCACCAATCAGTGGTTTTTAAAAATATTGTGTTACTTTTGGCTCTGCTGCTTTTGTCCAATGAAGTCTTTATTTCCTCAGAATTTTACATTGAATTGTTTCTAAACTGCTGTTGGAACTTGAACACATAATATGTTACGATGTTTGGATGAAGGGTGGTATACATTTTTAAAAACAGAATTTAGGGGATCCCTGGGTGGCTCAGCAGTTTAGCGCCTGCCTTTGGCTCAGGGCGTCATCCTGGAGTCCCAGGATCGAGTCCCACATCGGGCTCCCTGCATGGAGCCTGCTTCTCCCTCTGCCTGTGTTTCTGCCTCTCTCTCTCTCTCTGTGTGTGTCTCTCATGAATAAATAAGTAAAATCTTAAAAAAAATAAAACAGAATTAAGTCTTTCAATCAAATTTGGTCCTACTTGGATGGCCATCTTGGTGTTGAATTGTAATCTGCATTTCACAGTTGTTGACAAGAGTATGACAAGGCCAGATAAAGAACTGATCACAATACAAAGGTGTTTACTCTCCTGGGCACATCCGCAGTGTGTAAGTGTGAGCTTTAAATGTTTTATTTTATTTTTTTAAAAGATTTTCTTTCTTTCTTTATTTGACAGAGAGAGAGAGAACACATAAGCAGATGGTGTGGCAGGCAGAGGGGGAGAGGGGAGCAGACTCCCCGCTGAGCAGGAAGGCCAATGTGGGGCTTGATCTCTGGACCCCACGATCATGACCTGAGCTGAAGGCAGACACTTCACTGACTGAGCCCGTGTGCTGCAAATGTTTTAAATTAAACATTTAAATGTTATAAATGTCATAAATAATTTTGTCATTTTAGTACGTACTTTATCCAAGTGCAAGACGACCAAACAAAGTGTTTTGTAGGATAAGTTTATATCTATTTCCAGTGGAATGGTAAAGAATTACTGCCGGTAGAAAGGAACGCAGACATTTTAGCATTATAAAGAGGTTTAAAAGATAGAGTATAAGTCACTTCACCTTTCAAAGAAGATAATTGGAAAACAAACTCATAAAAAGATGTTCAGTATCAGGGATCCCTGGGTGGCTCAGCGGTTTGACACCTGCCTTTGGCCCAAGGTGTGATCCTGGAGTCCTGGGATCGAGTCCTATGTTGGGCTCCCGGCATGGAGCCTGCTTCTCCCTCTGCCTGTCTCTCTCTCTCTCTCTCTCTCTCTATGTCTATCATAAATAAATAAAATCTTAAAAAAAAAAAAAAAGATGCTCAGTATCACATGTCATTAGGAAATTACAAAATAAAACAAGAATGAGATACCACCACACAATGATCAGAATGGCTGAAACCCAGATCACTGACAACACCAAGTGCTGACAAGGATGTGGGGCCACAGGGACTCCCACTCATTGCTGGCAGGACTGCAAAATGGTGTCACCACTTTGGAGGCCAGTTTGACAGTTTCCTATAAAACTATAAACTTACTCTTGCCATCTGATCCAGCAACCATGCTGCTGGTATTTAATCACAGGAGCTGAAAGACTGTGTCCACACAAAAACCTGCACATGGATGTTGCTAGACCAAAAAAAGACCATGGTCCATCCAGACAATGGAATATTATTCAGCACTAAGAAGCAACGTGCTCTCAAGCCATGAAGAGAGATGGAGGAAACTTAAATGCCTATCACGAAGTGGAAGGAGCCGCATGTATGATCCAGCTGTATGACATTCTGGAAAAGGTAAAACTAGGGAGATGGTGAAGAGATCCATGATTGCAGGGGTAGGTTGGAGGGTTAGAGTGATGAGTAAATGGAGCCGAGGGGATTTCAGGGCAATGAAGTTATTCTGTGTGATACTACAATGGTGGGTGCATGTCCTTATATGTTTGTGAAAACCCATGGAAAGCATGACACCAAGAGTGGGCCCTCATGTAAATTATAGATTTTGAGTGGCAGTGGTGTTTTGATGCAGACACATCATAGCAAACGTGCTGTGTGCTGGAGGACGTTGATAAAGGCTGGGCATGTGTGGGGGAAAGGGTATCTGGGAAATCCCTATACCTTTCCTTCAATTTTGCTGTGAACCTGAAACTGCCCTAAAATTAAGGTTTATTTTAAACCTAAAATTAGCACAAATAATATAAAAGTATCCTTGCTATTAAATAACAGTGCATGAAATAGTTTTTTTTTTTTTTTAATCCACTGATCACAAACCTTCCTTCCAGTCAAGTATTCCCTACGGGCTTCTTCAAAAATTAAACTGATAAACTATTTCAAAGTATTTGTTAAGGTGATTTTCTTCCCAAATTATTAAAAATTTTATCCACCTTGCATCACATTGCATACCTAAAACTGCTTTCTGTTTGTTCTATTTTCAGAAGAACTCCACTGTTCTGAAGACCCCAGGCAGTCTGTCCAAAGACCTGTTTTCCCCTGACGACCTCGAGTCAGAACTCTGACTAGTGCTCATGGTGGCTTAGGGCACCTGCTGTAGATTAAACATACACACAAATTTCGTTTCACAGGAATGATCTCCTTTCTTTTCTTTTTTTTTTAAGTATTTTATTTATTCATGAGAGACGCACAGAGAGAGAGGCAGAGACACAGGCAGAGGGAGAAGCAGGCTCCCTGCAGGACCCTGGGATCACGCCCTGAGCCAAAGGCAGATGCTCAACCACTAAGCCCCCCAGGTGCCCCAATAATTTCCTTTCTTTATCATCATCATCAATATCATCATCATCGTCATCATCATCATCATCACCATTTGTAATGTCATCTGTAATCTTGTGGACTGGTACGTTCTGCTCCAGTGCCTTGGAAGGTTGCATACAGCAGGACCAGCCTTGCCAGCTCTGGGTGGCGGAAGCCTTCGGCTGCATTTGAAGTACTTCCAGCAAAGGCTGGAGACCCTCTCTTGTGTATCTTTTAAGAAGTCTTGATTGTAGGGCACCTGGGGGCTCAGTTGATGGAACGCTTGTGTTTGGCTCAGGTCATAATTCTGGGGTCCCATGTCGGGGTCTCTGCTCAGTGGGGAGGCTTCTTTTTCTCCCTCCCTCTGTTGCTCCCCTGCTTGTGCTCTTTCGCTCTGTCAAATAAATAAATAAAGATCTTAAAAAAAAAAAAAAAAGAAGTCTGGATTGCACAGAACCCTGAGGTATCATAACACTCTTACCCGTCTGGTTGATAAAATGTCAGAGTGAGAAGAGCGTATTTGTAGTAGGCCAAGTACGAATTTCCAAGTTTTCCCACATACACCCCCACCCGAGCTCAGTGTGCACTGTTGTGTCAGTTGGCGGCACCATTTCCAGAGTCCAGTTGTCACCCAATTTCATCTCTGTGGTTTAGAAATGACCTGAGCGGGGCCTGGGTGGTTCCGAAGGTTAAGCACTCGACTCTTGGTTTCGGCACAGTTCATGATCTTGGGGTCATATTTGGCTCCACACCGAGGTCTGCTTCTCCCTTTCCCCGTGCTCCTTGTTCCCAACTTCAAATAAGTACATAAATGGAATATTTTTAAAAATATCTAATATCAAAAGATATTAGAAGGATGACTCAGCAACAGATACAGGGCTTCAGGAACCTCCGCCTCCTCTTGTGTTGGGGATGGTGCTGAGTTTTAAATCCCCCATCACCTTCCCATGTTCCTGCCTCACAGGTCATTGCGGTGCTAGAAGCAGCGACCGACACCGGACCACATCGGGTGTCTGGTCCCCTTGTCCCACTGACTGGTGGGAGCAGAGGAGGGGATCGCTCACATACTTGCTCTGTGCTCTGGCCTCATTTTGTACGATTGGGGTGTTACAATGGGCCACCCCTGTAGGAAGCATCCTGTCTGCGCAGCTCCACCTTACAGGACATAATAAGATATGGACTTGATTCCCTAGTAGGCCAGTGACACTTAGGAAAGGTGGCTTATGATTTTTCATAGCGGCGCTTTTTGAGATCCAGAAGTCATATCAAACCGAGATGCGGTATACTCTTCATTGTACGCTTTTCAACGTGGAATGCAATTTATATGATACTATTCAGTTCGCCTTTTGATGCCACACTGGGTTGTAGCACCAAGACACTTCTTTCAATTAGCTCACATTTCGAAATATGTTTACTATGTATTTTAAAAGGCCCAGACATTGAAAACATCCTCCGATGATAATTTGCTACATTTTTTAAATTCAAAAACGTTTCCAGCCTTCTTTATTTATTATACTTTATTAATTCTGAAATGTGTCACACGTTTCAAATATATCATAATGGAAAGTATACGTCGTGGAGATATGGTTTAGAGGAGAAAATTAGGGCAGATGTCCATGTATCCATCACCAAGGATTAGAAACAATCTTACCAAGATTATTGAAGCTCCGATGACACAGATAAACATCCTCTTGAGGGGTAGCAGATGTGTCTCAAAGTTTGTGCGTTATTATTATTATTTTGCTTTGCATTAAAGGCTTCCCTCTGGTATATCCCCACATGATACATAACTTAGCTTTGCATATATTTGAAATTTTAAAGAAAATGAAATCAGGCAGTATTTTTCCTTTTGTAATGTGCTTTTTAAAAAAAATCCCACACTGCATTTGGGGATGTTTCTCTCACAGATGCATGTATTTAGTTCATTCATATATAATGGTCCATTGCAGAATTATAATGCAATTTATTTGTGTATTTCTCCTATCAGTGGATGTTTAGGTGTTTTCTTTTTTTTTTACACAAAGATTGAATGCCTTTTAGCACATATGTGCAAGTTATTCTTATGATATATAACAGAACCATAAAGCTCACTTCTCTAAGCATATCTCTGGATTCAACAGGAAATCCAAAATTGTTTCCTAAAGTAGCTATGCCAATTTATGCTCTCACCAGTGAGCAAGACTTGATATTGTCAGATTTTTTTTTTTTAATTCCCAAGCTGGTGGTTGTAATATTATATTTCACTGGGATTGTATCTGCATTTCACTGATGATTAATGAGCCTGAGCATCTTTGCAAGATGTCCATTGGTTTTATATTTTTTTTCTATAAAATTCCTTTAAGTCTTCTACATGCTTTCTATTTGGTTATTCCCTCCCCCCAAAATTTTTTTCTAAAGGTTCAAAAATGTGTTCTTCATGGTCATATCTTTTAATACATTAACACTGATTTCTGGGGGCATGGTGTAAAATAGAGATCTAATGTTTTTCAAATTCAGATAAGCAACTATTAGCATGCTATTGAATAGCTTGGATTTTCCCCAAGGATCTGCAAAGCCACCTGGCCCAGCTCTCTCTCTGCCCTGGCCTATTTCTGGGCTCTCTATTCTTTTCATGGTGTGTTTTTCTATTTAAGAATCCTAATTATGGGGGATCCCTGGGTGGCACAGCAGTTTAGCGCCTGTCTTTGGCACAGGGCGTGATCCTGGAGTCCCGGGATCGAATCCCACGTTGAGCTCCCGGTGGATGGAGCCTGCTTCTCCCTCTGCCTATGTCTTTGCCTCTCTCTCTCTCTCTCACTGTGTGCCTATCATAAATAAATAAAATAAAATAATGTATATATCACAAAATAAATTTAAAAAAAAAAAAGAAAAAAAAAGAATCCTAATTATGACAACTTTCTCTCAATTCTTGATACTTGGTGATGGGAGAACCCCAACCTCTACTTTAACCAAGTTCTTCTGTGGAAACAAATTAGATAATATTTTTGGCCCTTTGTTTTTTCATATAAATTGACAAATGGATTGTACCATTCATGAAGCAATGTCTAGGATTTTGGTGAAATCACATGGACTCTATAGAACAATTTGGAGATCATGGAAACTTTTAAGGGATTCAGATTATGTAAGATCATGATGAAACTTCATATTCTCAAGGATTCTTCTGGTATGACACTTTCTTAATTTTCTCCATAATTATTTCACATATCTTTTAAAATAATTCATTTTTTGATATCTCATATATGTAGATTTTCCTTAGAAATGTATCCTTAAACATGTCATCATGGTTTTTTTGTTGTTTCCACCTTTCATTGTTTATTTCCACATCTTAAAGTACTACTAGTATCTCTCATTAATTCTAATTACATATATGTGTTTTGGGTTAAAGCCATCATGTAATTCCTGAATAATGGCATATATGTGTCTTCCTTTTTAATCCTTTTTTGATTTGATTTTTATCATACTGTAATGGCTAAGATGTCCAGGATGAAGGTGAAGAGAAAAGCAGACACCCTTGTGCACAGATGACCTGAAAGTAAAGGAAATAGTTGCATTTCACCATGAAACATGAAAGTAGTTACCATTTGGGTTTTGTCTCGTTTTTCTCTTTTTGTATTTAATATTTATTGGATTAAATAAGCTGTCTTCTATTCTCAATTCACTAACAACTTTTATCATGACCAATTGCTCAATTTTATCACCTACTTTTTCTGTGTTAATGGATCATTTGGCTTATTTCTGTCCATTTATTTACGTGGTAAATTACCTTAATTATTTACCTTAAATGCTGAAAAACTTGGTGGGATGATAGGACATTCTTTTTGATACACTTGTTTCTGTATGTTTGGTAGATTTTAGAAAACTCTCTGAGATTATTATTTTCTTAGTGGAAATATTGTGAATTGCTAAGTTAATTTCTTTAATGATACAAGATTATCAATGCTTTCATTTCTTCTTAAGGCAGTGTTTTGTCAGAAGGATTTTAAATGTCTAATTTGTGTGTTTGCTTATTTATATTTTTATTAATTCCTAACTGGGTTATATTTTTTTGTGTTTTGCATGATGCAAACTTTTCCAATTTATTTTAGGTGTGTCTTTTGTAAAGAGCATATGGCTAGATATTTTTAATTGAGCTTGACAATCTTTGTTTCTAACCAGATGATTCAGTTCTTTCCCGTTTATGGTGTTTACTGTATATTTAGATTTATTTCCAACATCTCATTTCTGCTTCTTCTATGCTTTACTTTTCCTCATGAAGCAGTGTTTGCATTAATTAAGACATTGATGTGTCCCCACTTTTATTCTAACCTTTAAGAAGTTATAAATTCAATTTCTATTTGTTTAAGGTTACTCCAGAAATTTAAACGTGCACATTTACTTAATGAAATCAAGATTTAAGCACTATTTATACCCGGCTCTCAGATAAGTCAAGAATCTTAAATACTTTAACTGTGACCAGCTTTTGCAACTCACATATTGTGCTTTCGGATGGTTTGGTCTTATTCTGGTGCCACAAAGTAGACATTATTTTATTGCCTCATATACACATTCTCTTCCTTCTCTGCACACCTCCTGATTTCATGTTGTCCATCTGGAATCATTTTGCTTTTTTTCTGAAGGACATTCTTTAAATGTGATCTATAAACATGAGTTTGTTGGTGATAAATTCTCAGTTTTTGTCTGGAAGAAACTATGTTTATTTTGTCCTCATTCTTGAGTTCACTAAATATGAAACTCCAGGTTGACAGTAACTTTTTTTTTTTCCCCAAGCATTTTGAAGACACTGTTCCATTGAATTCTGGCATTAGCTGTTTCTGTTTGTTTAATTGCCATTCCTCTGTGGGAAACCTGTCTTTTATGTTATTCTGCAACGTAAAATACCTCAGTACCCTTGCTGCTGTGTGGCTGGCCTAGAAGATTTACAGATGGGGAGTGCAGTGGGCTCACTGGATTTGCATTTCCAAAAGAAGTTTCAATGCTGCCTCTGAATCTGGCCTCTCCCCATGATCCTGCTTCTCTTTCTGAGGTCCACTTTGATAAATGTGAGGTGTTCTCACTCTATAATCCATGTTTCTGCATGTTTCCTTTTTTATAATTGCTCCTTTTTCCTTTTTCTGGTATACATCCAGAAAATTCTCTGCCCCCCACCACTCCGTACACTTAACAGCACACTAAATTTGCCAGGATTTACATATATACTTGGTTTTAAAGGCAATTGCTATACACTGTTTTTAATCTCAGTGATTTTTTTTAATTTGTAAAATTTCTGTAAGGTTCTTTTCCCAGTCTGTTGCGTAGTTTTAGTGGCCTTTGAAACTTCGCTCATATTTTTACATCCATATTTTCATGCCTTCTAAACTTATTTCCTTTATATATTTATATCAGAAGATTAAAATATTTTCAGCGCTTGGAGTCTGACACTTCATATCTCTGCTTGGAGCTTTAGGGTGCTTTTCTCAAGAGAGAATTTGTAGTCACCTCTTCCAGATGCCTACAGAGAAAGAGAGAGACAAACCGTAAGAGATTCTTAATCATAGGAAAGAAACTGAGGGTCGCTGGAGGGGAGGGGGTGGGGGTGGGGGGGTGGGTGTGAAGGAGGGCATGTGATGTGATGAGCACTGGGTGTTATGTAAGACTGATGAGTCACTGACCTCTACTTCTGAAACCAATAATACATTACATGTTAATTAGTTGAACTTAAATAAAATTAAAAATTAAAGAAACTATACATCTGTAAACTTATTTCAGGTAGGTGCTTTCTTTGAGTATTTCAGGGAATCTTCCATCATGGTAAGCTCAGTACTTTTCAATAAAATTCAGTAGCATTTTTAATAAGGTATCCTGAATACGATTTTGCAGGCTGTAGCTCTTGTTTTAAATTATGTACGCATTATATACATCTGGATTTCATATTTCTTTCTTGATCCATTTTTCAAAAGAAAAGCTTTTCCAGGCATCCCATGGAAATGACAGCGGCAATTGCATGTGCTAAAACTATTACCATAACACTCCAAGATCTTCGCAATCACTATCAGATCAGATTATTATTTTAGGTTAAATTTAGACCAAAACAATCTAGAAACTCTGTTCTTACCTTTAAAGGGTATTTTGTAAAATTGACACTATAGTAGATAAATTCTCTTGCACATACACCCACATACAACCTCACATTTTGTCTAAAGTATTTATTTTGTTATAGTAGAGTATTTGGTACAGACCTTTCACATAATTGTTATAATTACTGAAGCATTGCAAACATGCCAAAAATGCAGAAAATGTTATCAGCTTGCTTATGTATCCTCCACCAAGATTAACAAGTTGTCAACAGCTTGCTTTATGTCCCTCTCACTTAGTCACACAGAACTCTTTCTCTCTATCCTTCTGTGTTTTTACATATTAGTATCTTTCTTAAGAAACAAAAAATGAAAAGCTACAGCTAAAACTTCGCATGACCCTTTCTCTTCCCACCTACCTTAGAACTAACGGCTCTCGGGAGTTCTATTTTTACCTTTCCTAAATCTGTGTCTGTGCTTCTAGCACATAGACACACATCCATAAATAATACACACCGCAGTGGCTTTTTAAAACCGTATATGCATTTTTTATCTTGTTTATATCTTTTTGTGACTTTGTTTTCTCCTCTGTACTTAGTAATTGGGAGATTTAGCTCTGCAAATAGAGATTCAGTTCATTCATTTTAGCTGCTGTATGAAATGCCACTGCATGAATAAACCATGTTATTATGCATTCACCTTCTAAGTGACCGTTGTTTCCACTTTTCTCCTCTCTCAGACCCTGATACAAATAGTCTGTACCCCTAAACTAGTGATGCGTAGGAGTCTGTTCTTTAGGGTCCAATGATCAACTGGAAGAATGGCTGGTTGAGAATATATGCACTTGAGCTTTACTAGGTCTTGCAAATTTGCTATCTGAAGCTCTTGTACCAATTTACACTGTCTCAGATAATGTACAATTTGATTTCCCCCATTTGTGCCAACTTGTTATTAGACACTAATCTATACCCGTAGTTGGGTATTTATTTTATTACAGGCTTATTTATATTTCTCTGCTGGCTACTGAAACCAATCATCTTATAGAAGCTGATTAGCAATTCCATTTCCTATCCGTGACTCTTCTTGTCTATTTTCTCATTTTTTAAAATAGCTTCTTTTTCTATGTATTTGCAGGAGTTCAATATATCCTGTATAATGATCTTTTCTTGTGTATATAGACCGTAGACATCTTTTTCCAGTGTGTCGTTTATTTTATTCAGTTGGTGATTTTATTTTTCATGGATGTGGTTTGAATTTTCATACAATTAAACTTTATCAATCTTTTGTTTTCCTCCATATTGTTTGCTTTCTGAGGTATACCTTTTCCTCAGGGAAAAGTCTCCTTCCCCAAATGTAACAAAGAGGTTTTTCTACTTTAACTAGAGTATCATTACCGTTTTCACGTTTCTATTGAGACCTTCAGGCTATGTGGACTCTATGTTTCTATGGTGTGAGGTAAGGATCTAATCTAATGTGTGTTTACAACAAGTAGCTGGTTCTGTCCAGACAGTTGGTGAATAATCTCTCTTCAACTGCTGGCACATATTCACCTATTTCAGGCTTTTCATGCATGTGGAGTCCCAGTGTTGGGATGAGTCCCCTTCAGGGTTTTCATTTCTATTCCATTGGTCTATTTTTCCAACCCTCTGGGAGGCTTCTTTTCCATAGTATCTTACGAAGCAACAATATATGGTAATAGCCTTCCACTGGTGGTCTTTACAGCGTCTTTAGCTGTGTATTTCTATAGTGTTAGAGAAGCAGTGTCCTAAAGACTCCAGACCCTGGCTCTCACGCTGATTGTTTGTTCTTGGCCAACTTGCTTAACTAACCAGTTCCTCTAAATGCAGATATCATTATCAACTAGGTTTTTTTTTTTTTTTTTAATAGAAACAAAGGAGTTATTATATTTCAAATACTTAGCAAAGTGCCTGGCACTTAGCACGTGCCATGCAAATGTTAGATTTTTAAACAATCATTTTTGCCCTGCATTTTTCATACGTATATTAATACACATGAAATGTGTATATTTGTACATGTTTATCATAAAACCCGTTAGGATTCTGGTTGAATTAACATTGAAATTATAGCTACCTTGGGAGAGATTATGCTTACAGAATTGTTTTTTCCAGACCCGTATGGAATTTATTCTTTGTTCACTTAGGTCTTATTTTATGCTTCTTAATATATTTTATTCAACATAAAAGCCTTTCAGTTAATTGTTTGTATTCTGTGTACAGGTTTTGTGCTATTAGATTATATCTTTTAAAAATCATGTTTTCCAGTTGTTTGTGCTAGTGTTTGCAAAAGCTGTTGATTAATGTGCATTGATTTTGTATGCTGCTGCAATGGATACAATTTTCTTATTAGTTCTAATATTTTTCTGTAGCTTATTTTTCATTTTCCAAGTAGAAAATCATGCTTGGCAAAAGAACAAGATTTTAACTATTCTTTTCTAGTCTTTATAACTATTATTTCATTTGTGTATGTTATTGCATTACTTACAGAACTTTTGGATCATGTTCAAAAGAAGCTCTGGTGAAGGACTTGTTAATGACCTTTCTTGTCCCAACCTGTAACAGAAACAATTCTAAGATTTCACCATGAAGGAGTGTGGTTTACTCAGACTTTCGAAGTTAAGAAGTTAAGGAAAACACTCCCTTCCAGTCTTCCATCCCTATTACTTCTTAGAACACCTGCCAGTAGTGTGTATAGGTGTTAAATTTTATCAAAGTTTTTTCAATCGTAAAAGATTACCAGATTACCATATTTTAGTCTTTTCAGTCTGTTAATGAGCCTGCTGATGTGAGAGGTGATTTACTGTTGTTCGCGGAGACAGGGATTGAGAGATTGTCTGTAGCTTTGGGGTCAAAGTAAAGGCAATTTAGGTGTTACGTTAGTTTAAATACTTAACCATTAATTTACTGAAATAAAAAGAAATCCTACTTTAACCATAATGTAAAGGTATTTTTATAGCTTAATTAAATACCTTTAAACATTTCTAACTATGTTTCTAAATGTAATATATTCAAATTCATTTTTAATCATCTCAATTGCCTGAGAGATTGGCATTCCCTAGCTCACTAGTAGATATTAAAAATCGAATATACTAATAGAGACCGCAAATTTTTAATTTCTCTTATCTGTTTTAATACTGCTTATAAACATCACAAGATTTCAAATCGTAACATAATAAAAATGTTTCAATCATATGAATTTAATTGGAATTAAAATATCATCTTGTTATATATCCTAATACAATAATAGGTGAATTTAAATACTTAAAATACACATTTTTCTGTATTCATCAAAACTATTGATTCTATAAATTTAATTCACTTTGTTTCTGTGAATCTTATAATTATTCAGGGTAGAGATACTTAACCATTAAGGAGAGACTTGTATCATCTTAAAGCATTATGGGGTCAATTTCCCAAGGGAATTATTAGTATTACCCCAGATTGAGGTTGTTCAATGTTAGATATGGAGCTGTAGATGTCCAGGGTTTTCCTTCTCACTCCCACACTCTGATTCCAAGCCCTTTCCATGGTCACAGCGTCATGTGTCATAGACAGGGTGGCACTTACCCTATCTGCAAGTATAAGTTATAACATTCCAAAAATTGCAATTTTCCAGCTGATTGGGTAATTGCTTCTAAGTTGTCTCTGATTTCAGGCCACTGAGACCATGATACTATAAACAAATATATGTTATTTGATAAATGTGGGCTATCTCTTGTGGCTCTGACTTGCTGTCCCATTTATTGAGGTCATTCCATGAAAATGGAGAATCAAATTGATAGAATTTCTACTATTAACCCATATTTATTTTGATATTACCTAAATAAATCAAGTTGTGTTATCTTTTCCCAAAACATTGGTTGAATCAGTATGCCGATATTCCATATAAGAATTTTTACATTCACATTTGAAAGTGAGATTGTCCTTTGCATCATACTCTCCTTCTTGGTTTGAAATCAAGGTCATTTTTGCCTTATTTAAGGAGTTGGGGAGATTTTCTATCATTTTTCTTTCTCATTTTCTGAGTTTTTATAAAATTGGAACTGCATTCCTTGAAGGTTTGTAAAATATTACTTATGCAATCTGGTCCTTGAGTTTTATTTAGGTCCTTGAGTTTTATTACCCACCAATTTAATTACATGGATTCAAAAGCCCATTTCAATATTCTGTTTTTCTCTTATACTTTTTGTAATTTATGTATTTTTGAAGTTGTTCATTTTATGTAAAATTTTAGATTTATTTGTATAACTTATTCACATAAAATACATTTTTCATTTTTAAGTATTATGAGTTACATGCCATAATTTTATTTCTCTTGTATGTACATACACTTTTTCCTTATTTTTATTCCTTGAACTTTTTAAGAGCTTTTTTTTTTTCACATTTTGTAAAGAGTAAATGCTCAGTTTTCTGACCCTTTCTAATATTACACGATTTTGTACTTCATTAATGGTGCTCTCAAGCTTATTTTGTCAATTAAGCACTCTGGATTTTGAGGTTCATTTATGATAACTTAAAATTTTTTGTTGAAAGCTTTGCTTAGTAATTTTGTTATTCTCATTTCCTAATATATGTATTTAATGGTAGCCTATTTTTCTCCAAATACAAAGTTAACTATATCATATGAATTTCTTTTTTGAAACAGTGCTTACATTGTTTTGCAGTGTTATCTTATTTTTACTATGATGATGTTTTTTGTTCAATGTATTACTTAGAAGAATTTTGTAATTTCCAAATTACTATTTTTGTTATCATTGTTATTTTTGATTTCTTCTGTTAGGAAATCTATGTTAGATTAAAAATTGTTCTCTCTAGCTAAGATTCTCTTCCTTTGTCATATACTTCCTATGTAGAAACTCTGTAGCTCTGATGTTTGCTCTGGCCACTGTTTTCTCTCCTCTGGTTGTACAGAACTCCACTGCACAAATGCTGAACTGTTTCTTTCTACACCACCCTCAGATATTTGTCCTTCTCTCGAGTCTTCCCACTAATATTTCTTGGTGGTATTTCTCATTGCTTCCCTCTCTGTTCTGAGTCTCTCTTTACTGTATTATATCTGCATTTAAATCCATCCATTAAGTTTCAAAGGCCATGTGTGTTTTTGTTTTTGTTTTTGTTTAATTTAAGTGCCAGTGGTTTCCACTCATTCTTTTTTCATTGGGCCTTTTTCTGGTTTAAGGATTTGTATTCTATTCATGCCTGGAAGCATCTTAGTTACATTTTTTTAAAAATACGTTTTCGGATTTCCATTTTATTATTTCAGATTGTTGGGTTTAAATCTTGACTTTAGTTTTGCACACTGACTTTCACTCATGTTGTGTTATGTAACTCAAGGATGGAACACTTTTTTGTAGCGGGGATCCCTTGTGGTCTAGATAGTGAGCATCTCCCAGTAGATTTTTATTTGCTTTCCAAAGAGCCTCAGGCAAGCAACTGGCCTGGGAATAATTCTTGAGTTCATGTCTTAGTTTGATGGTTTCTGGACCTTTAAGTAGTGTAAATACACATTCTCAAAACATATTCCAGGTGCATACTTATGGTTTCAAGTTCTATCAACTCTTTTTTCTTTTCCTCCCCAGAACTCAGGCTGAGAAAGTCCTCAGTGTTGTCTTCTATGAATACATTGTATGTTATTTTAAATAAATTAACTGTGTTCTGATGCTTTTACTCATAATTTCATAATATTTCTTCCAAGAGGGTTTTCCTGTTATCATTATATCCACAGTGCTGGACCTAGAAATCTATATATGTGTCTTAACCTGATTGTAAGCTAAAATTATTAAAACTGCTAGAATGACTAAAATGTTAATGATTGCTTATTTGTACCATGCTCCTAGTGACTAATGGAATTCTAAAGGTTTTATGCCATTCTATTTCTATTACATTTATGTTACATAGATGTCTACTCTACCACTAGAGAGGCTCATTTTAGATTTAGTTATTCATGAAAACTAGAATGCTGAAAATCTTTATTAGTACAAGCTGGAAGAGTGTTACTGTGTTGTCACGTATTTTAATTATTACATAGGTAGCCTGTAAGAGTCAGGGTATGCAGCCACTTGATATTTCAAAGACAACTTAGAAAATGACCCATTTCCTATATTTAAGAAAGATGCATTTTCATGACTTTATAACAATATAACCATATACAAGCTAGTATGCTGGTTCCCACACCTGAGAATACACGAAATAATTCGCTTTTGTTTTTATTAAGCCTAAAACACATTTTTTTTTTTTTTTGGTAAGTGATGAAGTCTCACTCATTAAGAAATGTATAGCTTTTCTAAATATTTCCTTTCATCACACAGAGACGTTATTTCTTGCCTTTGGCCAAATCGGTCCTTATAATTTCTCTTGCAAATCTTTCTAAGTGTCAAAACCAGCCTGGGAAATGTGTCTCAGAGCCTGTGAAAGCCTGGCTTACACACCAGGCTCAGCCTACAGTCAGAATTTGGTGATAGAAAGAATTACGTGGGAGTGAGAGAAAAACCACAAGTGCTCAAACCACAGGGCCCCACAGAGCACTCCCCTTCCCCCCCCCCCCCAATCCCGCACCCCGGGTGGGAGGCCATGCTGCCTGGCAAACACTCAAGGACAGCTTTGCTTTGCTGCTGCTTAGACTTCTGGGTTATCCCTTTCTTCTTTCATAGCTTACTCTTCAAGGATCAAGGACACTGTATAATAAGTCTATAAAGCCCTGGGGCCATCTTGGTACAAAGTAAAGGAAGGCACAGAAGGAGCCCCAGGGCAGATGCTGAGCTGGGGCAGCTCTCTTTCATAGTCTCCCTTCCAGAGCCTCTTGTGTTTAGTGTGTTCCCCTGCTTGTTCAGAATCCTTCTTCCTTGCTTGGCCTGGATGTCTGTGTGCTCACCGAACCCTCCCCTACAGGCCTCTCCAGCTCCAAGATCAATGCCCACAAAGAATCTAGGTTCTAAATTACGTTTCATCTCTCACCACACACACACACACACACACACACACACACACACACAAATATAATGATAATTAAAAATAATAATATGAATTATTTGGTCTTGTATAAATAATTTGATAAGCCTAAAAGTTTATTTAACTTTTTCTCAATTTTTGTTAACTCCACTTATCATTAAAATACATCAGAATCCTTTCTTCCTGACTCCTAATCATGGACACCCATGAAAAAGATTCACCAAGATAGGCATTGTCCCAACAAATAGGGTGGATAAGAATGAAACTCTGGGCACTCTGAGAAATAAGAAATTCTATAAAAATAATGCCAGTATCCAAAGAACCAAAGTTAGGGGTTAAATACAGCCACATAAGTAAGAATTTGGAACAAAAAATATAAGATCAATGAGAAGTGAGATTAGAATCAGTTATGGGATATTGTTGGCGAGTGAAGAGTTGCTGGTGAAAGGAAATGTTAACCTCAAATAATTTTGAGCCAAAGAGAACAAAATATGGAGGAGAATCAGATAATTCTAGAGGCAAATAGAATAGAACCAATTCCTGTCCTCAGACGGCCTGAAATAAAATGCGTTATCACATTTAGCCAATACTGAAAACAAAAGAATACAGTTCTCACAAATCATTATTTACCTACATCATGAGAAACTGACCTTTTTCCTTCGGGTTTAGCACAGATGTGTACGATTTACTCACAGTCCCTTTGTGCATATATCTTCAGTTATGATTTAATTTTTATTGCATTAGCAGTGGTACCTCTGTTTCCAAGTTAAAGAGTCTCTATCCTGTCTAATTTCCTTTTCATGGATTTTAATCTCCCCTCCTATCTCAGAAGCAAAATTTACTGGAATTGACAGACTAATGCAATGAAAAAGAAAATAGCATATCTTCAAATACATAGTCACGCCATCCTTGAAGAGTTATATCAAAATAAAGACTAGAAACTTGTTTTTACTGCATTGCTAGCTTAGTAAAATTTGGGAACCAGAATAGTATTCCAGACCAATTTCCTTTGGCCCTCCTGTTAGCTGTCTAATGTCTGGGTAATATGGCAGTGCACCCCTACACACACAAGCACATGCATATGCACAAACAGACACAGACACGCACACACACAGAGTCACAAAAATAGCCTCGCCATTTATTCTAATGTGAAATATAAGTCAACCTAATAGGACAGGCTTAGTTTTTGATTATCCGTGCTAGTAGAGTTGGTCCTAAAGAGTCAGACGGTATACATTAGGGGGGGGACCTCGGTTTGAGGTCTTCTCCACATGTGACAGGGAACACAACACTGACCTTGCTTCAGCTCACTTGTACACATTGGGTATAATAATGGAACCTTCCTCATTGATTGTTGAGAGACCTTCCCAAGATCAACATATTGAGAGCTGAACTGAGGCCATCAGCAGTCACAGTACATGTACTTAATTTTACTTCTCTCTAGACCTCATTGTAAGAGTACTAGTTTACGGCTGCTAACAACCATGTCTGCCATTAAGTTAACTCCCAGTGAATAGTAGTGATAATTGTTGATTAACTGAAATACAACAGCATCTGCTGTTCCTTGAATTTATGCTCCTTTAAACAATGGATGGTGCAAAGAACAGGCTGAGGAGAGAAAAAACTGTTCAGTATCTCAGTGTGGGTTCCCCAGCAGTGGGTCCTGAGAGTCATGCACGAGCCAGGAGAGGTCTTGTCCTCCACCCATGAGGTGCATTCCTTGCTTGGAAAGTGGAGGCAAGAACCATGTCATTTTGGATAGTCTTCCATCCTGTATCCTGCTGTAGTCAGAATAGAAATGTGAAAGTAAACAAAGGGATTATGCTATAATCTACAAATTCCTTCCTTAGAGAAAGTATGCATATTCTTGAGAGTTTAAAACCGCAGTTTGCCTGGATGGTGTACTATTCATAGAACAGGGACCTAAACATAAAACTTACTGCACAGGAAAAATCTTTAAAAAGTAATCACTGCTAATGCGATTGGATGCTCCTGTGTGCCAGGCATTCTGTGTGAGCAGTACACAAGTATTATCACAGTTGGTCTTTTTTTACATGGGGAATCTCAGGTTCAGAGACTTCGGTGTTCCATTGGTGGTGGAGTCAGATTTTGAAGGATAGCAGTCTGAGCCCGTACTTCACACCCTTGCCCACAGTTCCATGCCACCCTTCTTCTTCCCCTTCAATAGCACTACTGGTTATGCTTCCATGTCTCCTTGTCCTGTGAGCAACTAGCCTATGGAGGCCAGAGCTTTCGTCTGCGTTGCTCACTCCTGCATTGCCTGGCACAGCACCAGACACAAAGAAGATGGGGAATAGACGGATGTTGACTGACTTTTCATAGCATACAGCTGCTCATTCCCCACTGTATTTCTGGCCAGAGAGAGAAAAGTCACAGTCATTTTTACTGCCCGTTAAATGTTTAATCCTCCCTGCCAAGCTGACTCGGTCACAGGAAACCTGTATTTCTGTATTGCATGTTTCATCAATGTGAGCTGTGGTTATACTTTAAATTTCCTAATCACAGGAAATATACATTTAGTCCCAAATCAATGACCAGCTCAACATTTGAAATTTACTTTCCAGCTTCAAGTGTCTCATTGGCCTGGACAGCCCAATATAGAAGCCCAATATAGAAGGTAATCCAGATTTCCTTTGTTCCCACTCTGCTCTACTCCCATTAAACAGAATGTTTTAGCAGAAGATGTTTGGAACATGGATACACATATACATCATGTGTACAGTATGGAGTCACACTGTACACACAACCTGCCACTCATGCTTTATCAGACAAGGTGTTTATTTTTTTTTCTATCCTTTTTCAGTGAAACTTACGAGGGGAAATGACACGCCAATGGGGACGGTTTGCCATCCGGGTCCCAGAACATTTCCTCCAATACGTGCTGGTGAAGACTCAGGTTTAAGAGTAAATGTTCTCTGAGCAACTTGTGCGTAACTGTGATTATTCAGGAACAAAAATGAGTTCCTAAAAGAGAGGAAGTGGAGGAGGAAGGAGAAGAAGAAAGGGGGAGCTGGTGGCAGGTGTTGGAGTTTGCCATACTTGTAATAAGGAGCCAGAGAATCAGAGCTATGTGAGCACATCGACAGTTTCTTCCCTCTCATTTTCTTTGAAATCCCTTTGACTAGAGTTGGTGATGAGTAGTCCAGTATATTGATAATCAAGTCATTGAGATTTTAAAATGAAAACTCATATTGAAAAGTGATGTGGGCAGGGAATTATAAAGAATTAACTTTCAGTTCAGCAGCAGAGGAAACAGGATCTGTTTATAGAAGTAGACGTTGAAAGCACAGGGCTTACTATTAATATCTACATGCATTACCTAACAGATTAGCTATTTTTGTTTCCAACAGCGGCTCCTAAATTTGTCCATATAATAAATATTTTCCTCAGAGGGCATGATGTAAGTCCAAAAACATCACAATGGTTGGATGGGGTGTTTAACAAATATAGTTGGATGCTGGTCCTCAGTCACCAGACTTTAGGAACTCAATCAGCCCTTTCTCATTTAGGGAGTCACCTCTTCTCCAGGTTCAGCCCACCTCCACCTACAAATCTTAGTCAAGGACATGAGTGGAAGCATTTGCTGTTTTTGTTGGTGGCACTAGAGAGGGACAGTGCTGTGACAGGTAAGCGGGACAAGAGCCGAGATGCATTGGCTCCTGGCTGCATGAGGCAACTCTAGAGCACGGTGAACATCCAGGGAAGCTTGGCCATGCCAGTCCACCATGAGAGTGCAGTTGGATCATGTTTTATGACAGAGTTTCATCTTTTTTCTTCCAGACACTTTCTCCCTCCAAGTAGCTAGCATGGGAAGAGACTAGGGAGGAAGGAGAGAGCCAGAGGGGGCTCAGAAATCTTGTGAAGGGCAAAGAGGGTGAGGCAGGGTGACAGGACTGTGACAGAGTGTTTCCCTGTGAAATCCTTCACTTCCTTACTGTCCTGTTTTCTCCCACCCCCAGCTGTCTCCCATGGAGTGCCAGTTAGGAAGTACCATCAAGCAGCAGTTTTTAGGACAGCTAACCCACACTGGTCATATGATGTGATGTGATGGTGCCCAGGCAGGAGGACAGGCCAAACTCAGTTTAAGAGTTTAAGAGGATCCACTCTTGGCACAACAGAAAGAATGCATTGGGCAGAAACTCAGCTCTATAAAACAAGAGCATTGTCATTTCACAGTTGCCCATGTGTAAGACACTTACTAAGACTCTGGAAGCCCAGTGACTTATGTCTTATTTTGAAAGGGGAATCATAATACAGAGGATGACAAGCCTATAACTTAATTTGGTCTCCAGGATGCTCTTCGGTTTTTAGTAGAGCTACTCACGAGGCTGTGTGGGAGAGAAGCTCTCGTGGCATACCCTGTGAATGCCCAAACCGTAGCAGCAGGCAGAGGCTCCATGCCCTGAACTGTAATTCCATCCTGCTGGCCTGAACCAGACACATCTCTCCGTGTCTACCAAGATTTGCACCAAACATGTCCATGTCCCTTCCAGATGACCACTGGGAACAATGAGATACCTGGAGATGTGCTTCTGTAATTTACCTTGGATTTTTATCCTTATCTTGGGGTCTCAATTGGTGCGACATAAAGGTGGGGCCCCCCATATGCTCTGTTCAGCATTCTGATTCCAGGTTCTGCACAGTGTCTGGCATGGAGTGTGTGTGTGTGATGAACACGTGTTAAGTGGATAAATCCATGACTCCATGAATTGGAAACAACCTACCCGATACTAAAGTGTAGATATCTGTGGCAGGTAGCTCATGCACCTCCCCAAAAATGCTGTAGAAGAGGGAAATTTTCTTTATCCTCTCCCCATCTTAGGTTCATTGGTTGAGGCTCTGCCAAGGAGACTGACAAAGGACAGATTGACAAGAGAAAACCAACCAGAAGTTTGTTAATGTGTTCATTGTGCATGTACAGGAGATAACTCAGTGATAAGTCACCCAAAAGTGGGGTTAGAACTTGGGCTTACAGACTTCTTAGCAAAACAACAGTAAATTTGTAGAGGAGTAACAAGGTGAAGGAAAAGAATTGGAGTATCTAGGGCAGCACATTATAGGAAGGCATGCATATTAGGAACTGATGAGAAGTAAAGACGAGTTAAGAAGTTTGTTATATAGATTGCTCTGGTCTTGCCTCTGGGCGATGAGAACCTGAAGTTGTCCTTGGTGATCAATTTTTGTCCTTCCTGGTAGAGCAGGACAAGGAGAAAAACTTTACAAATTTATTTCCTACTTTTAGTCAAATGGTGGAAGACAAAGAGCTTTTCTTCTATTTGCTTCTTCTCAATTATCTTCAGCTCAAAATGATCCTTGTGGCCTAGTGGCATATTCTTGGGTAATATTGTTACCCTTCCAAGTCTACATCCTAATCTAACCAGATCTGTGAATATGTTGGGTTATGTGGAAAAGGGTAACTAAGGTTATAGGTGGAATTAAGCTAGTTGCTAGTTGACTGACCTTGGGAAGCAAAGGTTGGCTTGGGTATATGGGGGGCGGGGGTGTCCCAGTAATCAGTCACAAGGATCTTTCTCAATGGGATAGGGAGAGATTTGGAAATGCTGTACTGCTCGCTCTGACGATGGAGGATGGAGCCATGAACTAAGGAATGCAGGCCAACTCTAGAAGTTGGGCAAGACCAGGAAACGGATTCTTTCCTGAAGTCTTCGGAGGGAACACAGCCCTGCCCATCCTTGAATTTACCTCAGAGAGACCCTTTTGGGATTTCTTGCCTCTAGAACTGTCAGATAAATATTGTTGTTTAAAACCACTATGTTTGTTTCAATCCCAATAGGAAACTCATTGGGTATTCTCTTGTGCAGAGCTCACGTCTTGAAAAGTTCTATATTTAAAACATCTTTTTTTGTAACTTCTGTATTCCTTCTCATTACTCCTTTTGTTCTACTTAAGGCATGTTATTCTCCCCTGGTAATTAATTTATCTTATTCAAGAAATAGCTTATAAAATCTTAAGAGGAATTTATTTCATTTTGATATAAAACTCTGACAGTTCAAAACCTTCTGTGCTTAAATTAATACAATGTCTTCTGACTCTCAGACCAGTGTTGTCACCACTACATGTTTCCACACAGCCCAAGTATGGGGTGGTTGATAGGGTATCTGAGCCAATGGAGAATTTGACCAAATTGAATTATGTGGTCAGTTTGGTTTTGATAATTCAATTTAGCCAAATAAAGTTTCAAACAGCTTGGTATTGGTATTAAAGGACATTTTATTTCAGAAGAAAAAGATCATCCTTAGAAGAACCACGAGCCTTTTCATTAGCTCCTAGAACACAAGCTCCTCACTCGGCCAACAGTCATTGGTCGATAATTGCTAGTGCTCTTAGGAGGGGGGTCACAGTGCATCCATTACAAAGTGCTTGGATGGCAGATGAGAAAAAAGGGGCCCAGAGTGGAGAATTGACGTGCTTGAAGCTGAACGGGCAGCTGGTGGCAAAGTGAGTCTTAGATCTCAAGCCAAGGAGCCAATAGGTTGCTGTCCTCTCCACCGCACCATGTGTTTCTGTCCTATATTTAGACACTTAATCCACTCCAGAAACATGGACATCTCGACGGTTTCTTTGTTTACCCAGGAAAGCAGCACAGTAGAAAGGTCACCTCCTAGGATCAAGGCATACATTCTTCACTCTGACTCACATACATTTCTTTGCTCTCACGTATGTTCATTTTCACAGCACATGCTCAGAGAAATTCAGTCTTCAAATATTCAGGGACTCGTGAAATTTCCTATAGAGATATTATATAAAGTTCACCAGGTTGAAGTAGAAAGCAGTGATTTATTGAGAAAAAAATACAGAAAAATAGAAACATAGTAATGCAGACCAGATTTTGTGCACTAAAGCAGAGGAGAAAAGCTTTTTACTTTTGTAGACTTTTCTCCTTGTCATGACTTAGGTTAACACCACGTAGGGGATAATCTGAAAACACACTTAGTTGTTAGAACATCAATATTAGTGTCCCTGTCTCCCAGGCCCTCTTTATTTTGAAATGCCATCCAAATATTCTGAGACCAAGAGCAGGTTCAGAGGCTGGAAGAGCCACCTGGGGAGGGCATCGTTCAAGCCAGGCTTAGCAAAGAAAGCATCTCCACTCCATTCTTGGCTGAGTTGTCTCTCTTGTGTCTGTCTGAATCTGCACAGACATTGAAATAGGAGGGTATAAATCAAATCTCCTAGGCTGTCTCTAAGACCGAGTCAGGAGACAGCTCTCTGAGTAATGAACTGAGGGGAATTTAGTAGAACAAATCAACACACAAATGTACATTCAGAGGTTAATTTATATGTGTCTGCATGACAGCGCCACAGCATTTCACAGTGTTGAAATGGGGAAAGAGAAATAAAGGAAGTAGTAAGAAAAGTCACACATTCTAGGTCCAGCCATTAACTCCAACATTAGCCCCAAACAGGTGGGACATGGTTGTCTGAGTCTCCTGCACAGATTGCTATGCTCCTTACCTGGCTGACAGATTTGGAGTCACTTTTAAATGCAGCAAATCTGATCCCAAATGGGGATCTGATCCCAATCTGATCCCCAAATCTGATTGCTTTGGAATCAAAATGCAGCAGCTAGGGAAATGCTGGTTGCTGTTAAGGAGCATCCTCATAAACACATAGAGTGGCTCTTCAGGGATCCTCTGTTTGTTTCTCAGAGAACACGCAGAAATGGGTGTTTCTAGCTGGCGGTGGCTCTCCTCCAGATGGTGACTCAGACACCAAGGTCCATACCTCTGCGGCTCTACCCACTTGAGGTTCATCCAGCTGCCATGCTCATGCACGTGAAGGGGACTGTGGGGAGTACTGAGCACTGAGGATTGTGCACAGACAAGTCTTATTTTCCAGTAAAGGGCATGTGTGCAAAAAAAAAAAAAAAAATAGAGGTGTTCACCGCTTCTGATCATAGCTAATCGGCTTAAATTTGTTCCTCAACCACAAAGAAGCCTAAAAAATGTGGTTCGGCCACATTTCTAGGAAGAAGAGAACATGTGTGAGTAGATACTGGGTCTCTGCCACTAGCAATACTGGCTCCGCTGGTCTGTGAAGCATCCTGTGACACTTCACAGGCCAAAGCCCTTTGGCTTTTCCATCTATCACCATTCATGGCAAATTTGAGTGGATGTTAACACTTAAGAGAACAGTCAGAACTCATCTATGCCAAAGTCTCATGGTTAATAAAAATAAAGTGTAGGAAGGCATAATAAATCTCCGAGGACTGTACAATTTAGCTGGTAACAAAGCTGAAACATTTATTTTTAATTTTTTAAATTTATAGCTTAATGTTCTTTCTACTACAACTCATAATTCAATACTTTATTTTTATCATAAGCTCTCTCTTGGACTCACTGAAATGAGCAATCCTGAATCACTAGGAGTTTGGGTGAAATGGCAAAAATTTCAGGAATGGGTCTATTAAAAATGCATTGATCAAAATAAGTGAGCTAATAATGCATAACTGTTATGCACACATCTTTACTTTCTGATAGAGAGAGAGAGAGAGAGATTTTTGAGTGCAGGCTACTATGTTCTTAGCTACTCACTTTTTAAATACTTCACCAAATTTGTGGCAAAATCATTCACGAATATAAGAAAGAGGAAGATACAGATGCAGACGATAGAGTCTTATTCTGAACAGGGAGTGACTTCAAGAAGTAAATGACGCTACTGACTACTTCCTGTCGGCAAGAATTGTTCAATATCAATTGGACTAAAACAACATTGTCATTTTGGGGAAGATGTTTTTTAGTACAGAAACGAAAACGTCACACTCTGTTCACCAGGGAAAATCATTTATTTGGCTTAATTGGACTTTAGAGATCACTTTCTCTTAGATTACTGAGGTCCAGCACCATTCATTTATAGATTCAAAAAATATTGAGGTCCAATTAAACATCAGAGGATATACTAAACACAAGGTTTATGTCCAAAAGCCTTGTGATCTTCTGCAGAAATGTAAATTTGCTGTTTATTGCTTTCTTGTTTTGTGTTAGACTTAGAGGGTAGATGATTCCTCTCCTCGCATGAATTCAGAGCCAATGAACACATTGTGTGGGGTATGGCCCTCAATGATGAGGTGCTGCACACTGAATGTCTGTGTACCCCCAGGATGTTGAAGCCTCAGCCCCAGTAGGTTGGTATTTGGAGGCAAGGCCTGTAGGAAATAATTAGGGTCAAATGAGGTCATGAGGGTGGGACCCCCATGGTAGGATCAGTGTCCTTGGAGAGAAGGAAGAGACCTCAGAGCTCTCTGTCTCTCTGCCATGAGAGGACGCAGAGGAGGCTGCCGTCTGCATGCCAGCAAGAGTGCCCTCCCCAGGAATGAATCAGTGGCATCTTAATCTTGGATTTCCAGCCTCCAGAACCATGAGAGAGAGAGAGGTCTGTCCCCTCCGATCTGTGGTGCTGTGCTGTCACAGCCTGGGCTGAGACGTGAGCCTTTTATAGAATTACAGTGGACGTTTGACAGAACAAGAGGCATTTCTTGGGAGACGCAGAGGTCACGTCTGGCTGCTGGAGCACCTGTGGTCTACTTGCTAAAATGTGAGACTCTCCATAGAAACAAAGGCAAACCCAGGACATGTTTACAACAAAATGCAAAGGTGACCAAGACCATATTCCTCCCCCAACCCCTTTTTTTTTTTAAGTAGCTTGATCTCATGAACTGTGAGATGTGTAACAGCGTCTATAATTCCACATCGGTAGGTGAAAAGATGTCAGAAGTTGTGAGGATTTTGAGCTTTAAAGCCTGTATGGCAGGTTCTAGTTAGTTTTCCCTCCTTACTTCTCAAGAGAAACATCTAGGGAAGGAAGTGGGAGCCTCTGCGAAGCCAGGGGGTGGCTTTTCGTCCATTTGTGCGTAGTGTTTTTGGAGCAGCTGAGCTCTGTAAGGCACCGTGATGGACCCTGGGGAGACAGAGGTAGGAAAAGTGCATGTCAGTCCTCGTGTTACATGAGGTCTGGGGCTTCGTGATTCATAAACTGGGTCATTTTAACCTTATAGAATGTTCCAGCTACAGAAGTATGTTCTTACCCTCGGTTACTATGTGATGGGAGGAAGGAAAACAAGGTGCCCAGAGGCTCTGAATCATTGAGTTGGATACAGTTAGTGTGTCTCATGTTATTTCTGACCTTCCAGTTAGAAGTACATTTAAGGATTTTCTTTCAAATGTTTTCATTCACATACAAAAACAATATACCACACTGATTGCTGTATTTTATATATAGCATGGAGAGAAAATTGTGGAGCTAGGGCCATATATATATATTTTTTTCATGTAATGAGCTGAGCAACAATAACTGGGAAAACATGCAAATATTGAGAGTCCTGGGCATTGTGCTGATACAAGAAAAATATACTATGTATCTAAGTGCCTTGAAGAAATAGACAATTTAGCAGAAATTTGGAAGAGAAGAATAATGGCTCAATGAAGTATATATGCAGTTTCGCACATCACATCTTTGTGAAGACAAGAGATAAATATCTTTAAATAATCTTTTTTTTTCTTATCCTACCTGCATGTAAGTGGGAACACTTGATTATAGCTTAAACAACAAAACTATGTCCGGATCATTCATTTTAATAATTAGGGGTTCTTAAAAAGTGGCCATTTTGGATAAAATTATTACGCCAGGGTTCAGCTGCCTCTGCAGGTCGGCCAAATATTTTTGAGTCTGGAAAGATGACTGGGGATTCCATCAAAACAAGATTGTGTATGAATTATCTGGTACTTCCTCATCTGGGGCCAGGCCAAATACACTGTCAAAGAGACTGTGCTATTTCTTTTCCACCTGCAAGGAAACATGGAGAGAACCACGGTCACAGTTTCCACGTAAGACTCTTAGGTGGTGATGTTGTTCTTCCTTTTCCAGCGAAGGGCTGTGTTACAGTGGTTTGAACTCAGGGTGGATTTTGAGATCTGGTTTTCTCTGTTGGCTGGGCTGGATCAGCTATCCTTTGCTTATGTAAAAGGAAACATCACCTTTCCACTCTGCTGCCTGCTTGGTGGTTGTGGCTCCCTGCTGGAGCGGAAAGGCGCCATCTGGTTCAACCATGCAGGGGGCGAGGAGGGACGGTTGGGGATTTGGGCTGGACACGAGCACCTTATGAGGTCGTGGATGTGGGTTCCACCCAGGCCAAGCAGGTAGAGGCTCGGTGAGCACAGACTCGCACGCCCTGGGGAGGACTGGTCGCAGCTGGTCTGTACAGGCAAAGCAGCGGGGAAGGGGCATCCAGGGAGCGGGCCGGGGCCAAAGCCAGGAAAGAAGCAGCAAGAGCGGAAAGAAATAGGAAAGCGTCAGGCCAACCAAAAAATATTTGTTGTTTTGGACATTTGCTTGTTTGTTCTGCTTTTGATCCTCCCTGGAGACTGTGAAGTTCTTGCCACGGTTGGTAAGCTGCACCCCCTTGCTCCCCGGGCATTGAGGGCAGGGGTTCCTTCCTCTGCTGTCGGAACCGAGATCCCATGGCTCAGCCTTGAAAACTCTGCAAACCACGCACTCTCTCACCCAGCAGTTGCTTGGGGGACCAGTGTAGCTGGATGGCTGTTTGGTAGCTAACACACACAAACATACATACACACCTACACACAAACACACATACACACCCCAAAACACACATATTTACAAACGCATACACACAAACACTCACAAACATACATACACACCTCCCCTCCACACAAACACACACATACACACCCAAATACACACGTTTACAAACAATACACACATACATACACAAATACACACAGACACACAAATACACACACACCTGTACACTCAAACACACACACGCCTACAAACACATACACACGTACATAGATAAAAACACACACACCTACATGCATATTCACATATCCACCCAAATGCATACACACGCCACATACAACCACACACATACCTCCTCACACTTACACACAAATACCCACAATCATACACACACACCAATGCACACACAAACACACCCCAAAACACATATGGCTGCAAACACAGCCAAATGTATAAAAACACATATGCACAAATACATACACATGAAAACATCTATCACACACACCTACACCCAATATGCGCAACCAAATACAAGTGCAAACATATACATATACACCTAAACATAAACACACATGTGTATACACACAAACACATATGTATATATGTACACACACCGAACCCACCAATACACACCAAATATACACATACATATGCACACATTTCCACATAACACGTACATGAAATATCCACACACATATGCACAAATACCCATACAGAGACACACAGGTATATATATGCCTGCGACACACATGATACACACAAATGCATACATATACACATGTGTACACACTAACACGTATGCATACACACCACCACCCTCACGTGCACAAGCAAAACATATACACATAATCCCACTCACAACAAATGTGCACATACATCACATGCCTACATCTGCACGTATGTACACACATATGTTAACATGCACACATGCACACACACATTTGGGAGGCTTCCGACCTTCCAGGAAACGGTCCCAGGCCACTCTAGCACCTTCTCAGGCATCCCTGCCGGGTCATTGTGCTCTTGTCCTGTGGTCTGACGCGCAGGGTGAAAGCGTACGAGCACCTTCTGGACACGGTCTCGTCCAAAAAGCATTTTAGCTTATTAGACTCTGCTCTAAGACCTTGATCCTTAAAATGCCCCGAGTGACTTTATCAGATTTCACCGAGTATTACAAGATGAGCTTGGAACAAGCAGGTGCGATCCTGCAAAGATACAGATAAGGAAGCTATTGGCTTCTTTAGCATCATATCCAGTGGCCTGTTGTAGCAACAGCCTTTTTCTGTTTTCCCCTCCTGCCGCCCTGGAAGATGACTCAGTCCGCACACCAAGAAACCGTGGCACAATTACAACATTCAGGACGGCTTGTGTGTAACGGCTCAGCACTCCTCTCCAATTGGACGCTGCCTCGTTAGGCTGAATGCAAGACCGGATTCCTAAAAATACCCCTTGACATGAGTCATCCTCTTCCAAGGGCCCTGGAGAATGTTTTCCACAGAAAGGGTAAGGCCCGGAGCTGCCGGGGTGAGTCATGTGGGGAGCCGACGGCAGCGGCGCTATGTTAGATGGCCATGCTCCCTGGCCCTGCGCTCGGGTCGCTGGGATGCTGTGCTGAAATGCCAGCCTCTGCAGCAGTTGCCACCATTCCTTCCCCCCACCACCACCCCAGTTCCCGAAACCACGCCAACCTGAGCCAAAGGAGAGGTGCTTTGGGGTGTGTGGGTCACTCAAGACCTGCTCCCTCCCAGATGAGAGGGAACAGGAAAACCCACAGTCAGGAATGCACCCTGCACCCTTGGGCTCTAACTGGGAAACCTCTCCCTTTCCCAGACCCTAGCAATGAAAGTTAAGTATTGGGGTGGCCCTGGGGTGGGGGGGGGTTGCGTGAAAGGGGGATGTTCAGGTCACCCTATGCTGGCCCTGGATGGATGGCTGCATGCGCTGCTGCTGCTGTTACAGACCCTGCACGGGGCTGGCGCTCGTGGGGAGTTAAGGCCCTGCGCGCTCCAGCGGTTGTTATACCTTCTTACAGAATCTGGGATTTCAGACATGGGAACGTGTATTGGGGGGGTGGGGGGAGAAGAACTCCCCTAGCACTCCAGGAATTTTACAACTGAAAAGACCGGAAAGATCACTGTGCTCACAGGAATAACACAGTGGCTTCAGATCTTTCTTCAAAATACACAGGCTATAAATTAGAAACGATGAAAACAAGTCAAAGCTCATCCTCAAGATCAACTTGCACAAGAAATCATGAATTCTTTCTTTGGAGACGTGATATGAAGAGTGACACGGGCTGACTGACCCTTCAGTGGAAGGGTTTGGCCTCTCTCGGTTCTCAGAGAACGAATCTCTATAAATCGTAGTTTCCTTGAAATAGTCAACATTGCAAATTCAAATGATAGTAAATTTATCAACGATATCATGATTTAAAAAAAAATCAACTTTCTTTTTTAAATATTTTATTTACTTATTCACAAGAGAACCAGAGAGAGAGAGAGAGAGAGAGAGGCAGAGACCCAGGCAGAGGGAGAAGCAGGCTCCATGCAGGAAGCCCGATGCAGGACTCGATCCCAGGCCCTGGGGGTCACAACTTGAGCTGGAGGCAGACGCTCAACCACTGAGCCACCCAGGTGCCCCGAAAAAAAAAATCAACTTTCAACCAAACTTGAAAGTCACTTGTAGGATTTAGAAATCAGACTAACACCTCTTAGGCTAACAAGGGGGTTATCTAGAGACTGCTCAGGAATCTATAGTTTTGACACTTTTGGTTTAAAAACATGTCCTTTACTAGGTAATCTCAAGGTTTAGGGGTCAAAATGTTTTTTTAAAAGCAACCAAATGATTTTTTTTAATTGAGTATTCACATAACCCAAAAATCACCATTGAAATCTATTAAAAGTATGTAATACACTCACATTTGGTGCCTTCACAATGTTGTGTAGCCAGTACGTCCACCTAGTTTCAGAGCATCTTCACCACCCCAAAAGGAAACCCCAAACTGCAAGGCCACTCCTTATTTCCCCTTTCCCTCAGCTCCCAGCACCCACTGATTTATTTTTCTCTCTATGGATTTGCCTATTTCATATAAATAGAATGAATATGTGTCTTTTTGTGTCTGCATCTTTCACTCAACATAATGTTTTTGAGTCTTGTCCTTATCGTAGCATGAATCGGGTCTTTATTTCTTTTCACGACTGCATAATATTCCATCGTATGACCAGACCACATTTTATTTTCCCATCGGTCAGTGGACATTTGTGCTGTTTCTACCTTCTTGCTGTTATGAATAATGCTGTTATAGGGGTTCCCATACAAGGTTTTGTTTGAACACCTGTTTTCAGTCCTTGAAGTGCACCTAGGAGTAGAATTGCTGGACCGTGCAGTAATTACATCTAGCCAACCTGTTTCCACAGCATTGGGTCATTTTACGTCTCCCACCCAAGATGTGAGCCTCTGAGTTTCTGCACATTTTCACCAATACTCACTGTTTTTCTGAAATAGATCATGGCTATCCTAGAGCATATGAAGTGGCATCTCACTGTGGTGACACGTTATCAAAGTGCAATTTGAAGTGGCGCTGAAATTATTGCATATTTCAGCAAGGGAAGGCAGACAGACCTATTATTTTTTTTCTTTTGTTTCGTAGGAATAATTAGGTCTGTTTAACATAAAGGGCAGACTGTTGGTGTCCTCAGGAGGTGGCATTGTGTGGAGGAAGAATTGATGGCCATGGCTGTGTGATTAAATACACCATCTCCCATGGGGTGCCTGGGTGGCTCCATCGGTTACGTGTCTGCCTTCAGCTCAGGTCATGATCTGGGGGTCCTGGCATGAAGCCCCACATCAGGCTCCCTGCTCAGTAGGGAGTTGGCTTCTCCCTCTGCCCCTCCCCTTCCCACTCATTCTCTGTCTCTTTCTCAAATAAATAAAGTCTTTAAAAGAAATGAATACACCATCTCCCACTACCCCTTCTATGGCAGATTTCTTGGAAGGACTAGTTGTATATATTCCTGTCCGTCACGTCCCCATTACCTACCTGTTTCTCAGTTAATCCCAATCTTCTACATTTTCTATGCCAAAGGGCCATTTCTTGATAAGATCTTCAGTACTATCTTGGTTTCTTTCTTAGCACTGTGGCAGCTCTAACAAATACCATAGACTCGAGGACTTATAAACAGAAACCACTTATTTCCCACAGCTCTGGAAACTGGAAGTCCACCTTAAGGTACCAGCAGATCCCGTGTCTGGTGTGATTCCTCTCCCTGGTTCATAGATGGCATCTTTTCACTGTGTCCTTACATGAGGGAAGGGGTGAGGGGGCTCTCTGGTGTCTCTGATAAGGGCACTAATCCCATTTTAGGGGCTCCACCCTCATGACCTCGTCACCTCCCAAAGATCCCACCTGCTAACACTGTCACCTTAAAAGATAAGATTTAACACATAAATTTGGGGGTAGGGTGGTGGTGGAGGGACACAAGTGTGAAGTCCGTAGCAGATCCCAAATCCATTTTCCTGTTGAGTCCTCCTGCTTCCTGGCCTTCCCCTTGGGATAGTGCTGTTGACCATACCCTTCTTTTTAGAGCACACTCTTCGGTTGGCACTCACGGTGTGCACTCTCTTGATTCTGGCTCGTTTCTCCTTCTGATTCTTATGCTGCCACTTAATAGCAATTTCTGTTACTAATTTCTGTTCTTCTTTCCTCATCTCTACATTCAAGAATGGTTGTTTCCCCTTAAGCCATCTTGCACACTTTCCTTGCTGATTGCTTTTGTGAAGTGTGTATGTGATAGATAAGTCCTCCATCTCCCAATATCGAGAACCCAGTGTCATCCTCTATTCTTCTGTTTCTGTTCCCCAAATCCTGGGAAGTGGGGAGCAGTCCAGTGATGGGAGCAAGAAGAGCAAAGACTCATTGATAAAGGAGGTTTTAGGAAATGAAATTTGTATTTCGTTAGGCCCAGTGTTACCAGAAGTCAGGACTTCTGTGCAGTGTCCTTGAGTACTTGTACAGATGCACAGGACTCTGCTTTATAAAAGGGCTCATTTATTCCAGAAATGATTCATTACTAGAGATTTATTTGCCACTTATGTCTGAGTGACAGAGAAATATCGAGTCCACATCACTAGATCCTCAGTTCCAGGCATGTTCTGCAAAATGGGATGTCCCCTCAAACTCTCTCAGCAGACTCAGTTTCCCTTTATACAAAAGAAGAGAGAGTGGGTTAGAAGGTAAGATCTCCAAGATAAGATTTAAAAAGTGCTTTGGGGGATCCCTGGGTGGCACAGTGGTTTAGTGCCTGCCTTTGGCCCAGGGCGCAATCCTGGAGACCCAGGATCGAATCCCACGTCGGGCTCCTGGTGCATGGAGCCTGCTTCTCCCTCTGCCTGTGTCTCTGCCTCTCTCTCTCTCTCTCTCTCTCTCTCTGTGTGACTATCATAAATAAATAAAAAATTTTTAAAAAGTGCTTTGGGCAGGTCTTGCATGCAAACAAAAGAAAGGGAGTCCTATTAATTCAAGCAGAAAGGAATTTGTTAGAAGGCTGTCTGGTGGTTTATAGAAATTATAGGACATTTGGAGAATTAACTTGGGGAAGAGGTGAAGAATCAGAGGAAATCACGTTTGAGGGAACATGGAAGAGGCCCCAGAGCATTGACTTATCAGATCCCAGCATGACTCTGGACACCCTTTCCCCATCTGCAAGGCCTCATGCTGTGGCCACCTCAGGAATACGCCTCAGCTATCTCCAGGTTTTTGTGTCACTTCTTAAAAAAAAAAAAAATTCCTAGTTTCAAGCATGAGTTTGGCACACATAGACTCTATTCTCATGTCCTAGTAACTCTGGGGAAGAGGGAGCCAGGAAATCCAGAGTGGATTGCGGGCCCCTGAGCCCACAAAGACTCCCCAGGGGACAGACCCTCTAAATGTTAGTTGGTTTTTGTAGTACTAGGAGGGAGATAAATATCCACTGCATTACAAGTCCCATACGGTTGGTAAAAGAGATTCCTATTTTTATTGCTGCAGACGGTGTTGAAGATGTGTCGCTGAGCTCTGGGCAGCACTGTTAAATGAGCAGAAAAGGCAGGTGTGAGGTCAGGAAAGAAAAAGGTGGGAAAGCTGGGAGAGAAAAGAACCTAACCGGTGGAAAAAGAGAGTACTTCTGAAAAATACTGTTACCTTCTATTTGAGGCTGAACCACCTCTTGTGGAGTCTAATACTTATACAAGTCCTAGAATCTTAAAAAAAAAATAGGAACGTTATGAATATAAAGAAATTGGTTCAAAAGTAAATTTATTTTTAGAATAAGAGAGATCCTAACAAGTTCCTGTGGCTTTGTAGATGCAGGGCCCTTGCTGGGATGTCTCTCAGCAATCACCAGACACAGGATGAAAGGCCCTTTATTTATTTGTTTTTAAATTTGATTTGATTTTATTTAAATTCCATTAATTAACATATAGCGTATTATTGGTTATTATTGGTTATAGAGTTATTATTGGTTACAGAGTTGGAGGTCAGTGATTCCTCAGTTGTGTATAACGCCCTGTGCTCATCACATCACATGCCCTCCTTCATGCCCATCACCCAGTTACCCCATCCTCCTCCCACCTCCCCTTCAGCGACCTTCAATTTGTTTCCTATAGTTAAGAGTCTCTTAGGCTTTGTCTCCCTCTCTGACATCATCTTGTTTTATTTTTCCCTCCCTTCCTCTATGCTCCTGTTTTGTTTCTTAAGTTCCACATATGAGTAAGATCAGATGATATTTGTCTTTCTTGAATTGACTTATTTCATTAGCATAATACCCTCTAGTTCCATCCATACCATTGCAAATGGCAAGATTTCATCTTTTTGATGGCTGAGTACTATTCCATTGTGTATATAGACCACATCTTCTTTATCCATTCATCTGTTGACAGACATCTGGGCTTTTTCCAGTTTGGCTATTGTGGACATTGCTGCCGTAGACATGGGGGTGCAGGTGCTCCTTTAGATCTCTCCATTTGTATCTTTGAGGCAAATACCTAGTAGTGCAATTGCTGGGTCATAGGGTAGCTCTACTTTTAACTTTTTGAGGAACCTCTGCACTGTTTTCCAGAGTGGCTTCACCAGCATGCACTCCCACCAACAGTGTAACAGGGCTCCCTTTTCTCAGCACCCTTGCCAACAGTTGTTTCCTGATTTGTTAATTTTAGCCATTCTGATAGGTGTGAAGTGGTATCTCACTGTGGTTTTGATTTGTATTTCCTTGATGCTGAGTGATATTGAACATTTTTTTGTGTCTCTGTTGGCCATTTACTTGTATCTCTCTCTCTCTCTCTCTTTTAAGATTTTCTTTATTTACTCATGAAAGACAGAGAGAGAGAGAGAGAGAGAGAGAGAGAGAGGCAGAGACACAGGCAGAGGGAGAAGCAGGCTCCATGCAGGGAGCCCGATGTGGGACTCGATCACGGGACCCCAGGATCACACCCTGGGCTGAAGGCAGTGCTAAACCACTGAGCCACTGGGGCTGCCCTGTATATCTCTTTTGAAGAAATATCTGTTCATGTCTTCTGCCCATTTCTGGACTGGATTATTTGTTCTTTGGGTGTTGAGTTGGTAAGTTTTTTATAGATTTTGGATACTAGCCCTTCATTTGATAAAACATTTACAAATATCTTTTCCCATTCTGTTGGTTGTCTTTTGGTTTTGTCGACTGTTTTCTCTGCTGTGCAAAAGATTTTTATCTTGATGAAGTCCCAATAGCTCATTTTTGCCTTTTTCCCCCTTGCTTTTGGAGATGTGTCTAATCAGAAGTTGCTCTGGCCAAGGTCAAAGAGGTTGCTGCCTGTGTTCTCTTCTCAGATTTTGATGGATTCCTATCTCACATTTAGGTCTTTCATCCATTCTGAGTTTATTTTTCTGTATGGTGTAAGAAAATGGTCCAGTTTCATTCTGTGTGTGGCTGTCCAGGTTTCCCAACATCATTTGTTGAAGAGATTGTCTTATTTCCATTGGATTTTCTTTCCTGCTTTGTCAAAGATTAGTTGACCAGACTTGAGGGTCCATTTTTGGGTTCACTATCCTGTTCTGATGATCTGTGTGTCTATTTTTGTGCCAGTACCACACTGTTTTGATGATCACAGCTTTGCAATATCGTTTGAAGTCCATAATTGTGATGCCACCAGCTTTGGTTTTCTTTTAAAACCTTCCTTTGGCTATTCAGAGTCTTTTCTGGCTCTATACAAATTTTAGGATTATTTCAGCTCTGTGAAAAATGTTGATGGTATTTTGATAGGGATTGCACTGAGTGTATAGATTGCTCTGGGAAGCATAAACATTTTAACAATATCTGTTCTTCCAATCCATGAGCATGGAATGTTTTTCCATTTATTTATATCTTCCTCAATTTCTCTCGTGAGCATTCTATAGTTTCAGAGTACAGAATCTTTACCTCTTTGGTTAGATTTACTCCTAAATATATTATGGGTTTTGGTGCAATTGTGAATGGGATCAATTCCTTAATTTCTCTTTCTTCTGTCCCATTGTTAGTATAAAGAAATGCAACTAATTTGGGTGCACTGATTTTATATCCTGAAAAGGCTCCTTATTTTTAACTTGCTTTCCCTTCACCAACAATACGCTATGGCCCCCAGCACCTTTTCTCATTCAGGTGCATGAAGCTCCCAGAATAGCTCCGGGAATCTGCCTCCATGGCTCTCTGCCTCCGACAGAGGGATAGGACCTATTACATGTTCATCCAGGCTTGCATTCAAAACACTGTGGTTGAGGATGAGTCATATGTTAGCACTACACTGGGGACCCAAAGAAGCAACAAGGCAAAAATGGCCACTGTTCCTGTAGTAATTCACACACCAATAAAGAGAAGCAGATTTTGGAAAACAAGGTGAAAGATTTTGATGTCATAATCACTCTTGGAGCCTACGAAAATATAAACACATCTTCTTGTTCCATGGGCTTTTCTAGAAAAGGGTGTTCTGGTGTATGTAAGCCATGCATATTTCAAACTTATCAACATGATGTCTTATATAACAGTGATTCTATACCGTACATAAATGTAGAATTATAAACCACCAGGTAAAATATATGGCATTCTCTCTTTGCAGTACACAGACAAGGAGGGGGAGTGAAAGTGTGGTCTGCATGGGTGAGGGACAGTAGTGTGACTCGGTGTCAAAGGTCATAGCCCAGTCACAGAAAGAATGATGCTTTAGGGGAACAGCTGGGAATCTTTGATTTTCCAGAATCCCATATATGCTGAAACTTCCCAGAGCAAAGTCTATAAAATCAACACTACTTTATAACAACACAACAAAGAAAGCCCTCTCCTCTTAATATCAGAGTTAGGATAAATGGCTGCTCGGGAATAAGCCTCTATATTTCTCTTAACCAACTCTTAACAATGACTACCAGATACTGGGTTTTCAAAGGATGTTATATGCACATACACAAACTCGTATACACATACACACGCATACGAGTACTAAATACACATATAAATGAGTTCAGCACGTAGATTATGAAGCTAGTATCTTCATAGTCATTTCATTTCTGTAAAGAAATGACAGAAACATGTCAGCTCTTCTTGAATGTCCTTAAAGCCAGACTGTAATCCTAGGAACACACAATTATTAATTGTTTCTGAAGCAGTCCACTGAAAAGGATTTTGTCTACAATATTGCCAACAATGGGGGCCATTTATGCCAGGCTGGGAATGTAAGGAAGGTTAAGGGGTGGAATCCTGAGAGCCTTTAAGGAAATAGCCTGCATTTGTGTTTTAGACTGTGGCAAATTGTAAGGGTTCTAATGATTTTTCCATTCTTTGAATCTTTATTTCTACTAGATCTATCAGGACCTGGCTCCATTTTGCTGGAGTCTATCATCTGATCTATACTGAAATATGTGTCCCTTCACATGTTTGCTGTGTCATCATTTCATCAACATGTGTCAAGACACTTTGTATTCCTGCTCCCCCATGCTGGTCCATAGACCACCCTGAAAATGTACAGTGTGCCACTATCTTGACACCACTGCTCACTGGGGCTCCCCTTTAAGATGTGACAGCTTTAGCTATACCATAAACAGAATGGAAATACAACTCAAGTGTTTGTGGACACAGTTGGGGACACACAGAGCTTCTGAACCTCACAAAGCAACCTTCTTCCTATAGCTACACTACTAGGAAATACGATATTCCTTATTGACCTCAGGGGTCTCGGAATAAGAAGAAAGGGAACCCTTCCTGTTCAGTGGCCAGCTAAACAAATAATGCAAGGAGGCAAGTTATATACACAGAATTCAGATACCCCGCTGACACCACCATGCATGCGTGCCATGCTTTCAGTGGGCCTCAAAACACAATCCAGTTGAGTTCGTAAAGATCAGATGAATTAAAAGCCATGATCTCACTTTATTTAAAAATTCAGACTATCACAAATATATTACTCTGTGTATATGTTTTTTTAAAATTTTTATTTATTTATGATAGTCACACAGAGAGAGAGAGAGAGAGAGAAAGAGAGAGGCAGAGACACAGGCAGAGGGAGAAGCAGGCTTCATGCACCGGGAGCCCGACATGGGATTCGATCCCGTATCTCCAGGATCTTGCCCTGGGCCAAAGGCAGGCGCCAAACCGCTGGCCACCCAGGGATCCCTGCTCTGTGTATATGTTAATCAATGCCTTATCTGTGGTTTGTTTAGAGAATGAGCTAGTTCACTGCTAGGAATCTTCTAGATGAGTGATGTTTCCCACTAGTATGCTAAAACATTTTGAAAAGTTAACTTTTATTTTCCTAGTAGCCATTTAAATATATATATATTAAAACTCCCTCTATCTTCCTTCGTAATTACATACTTTTTGCTCAGATTATTCCATAACCTCTGCCCTACCATTAATAATATGCAATCAATAGACTAAGAAATCATAAAAATTCAAAATCCGGCTCAGTGAAGTTTGTTGTTTTATCAAGGGCTTTCAAATCGCATACCAAGTGATAAAAAGCCAAATCATGTTTATTTCAAGAAAGTCTGATATTCAGAAAATGGCTGTGTATTTATATATAACTATCCTTCCACCTCATTATCCCCCCCCACCCTACACCCTGCCTCCAACACCCGGGCCATCCATCTGGTGAATCCAACCAGTGTCTCAACCCAGACTCTGCAAATCTTTTATAACTTTTTTCTTAAATTGGATTGTTTCCTCTCTCTCTATCTCTAGCTCATCTTTATCTCTATCATCTCTATCTCTATCTCTATCTATCTCTATCTCTATCTCTATCTCTATCTATCTCTATCTCTATCTCTATCTATCTCTATCTCTATCTATCTCTATCTCCATCTCTATCTCTATCTATCTCTATCTCTATCTCTATCTATCTATCTATCTATCTATCTATCTATCTATCTATCTCTATCTCTAATCTATCTCTATCTATCTCTCCTTCTGTAAAATCAAGGCCTCCTAAAGAGAACATTCTTTCCACTGCCCAGGTCTATCCCAGGCAGCAAAACTTCTCAGGAGGGTTAGAGTCATCATGCAAAACTTTAGCTTTCTTTCTCTTTTCTTTTTTTCTTTCTCTTTTCTTTTTTTCTTTCTCTTTTCTTTTCTTTTCTTTTCTTTTCTTTCTTTCTTTTCTTTTTCTTTTTCTTTTTCTTTTTCTTTTTCTTTTCTTTTCCTTTTCTTTTTCTTTTTCTTTCTTTCTTTCTTTCTTTCTTTCTTTCTTTCTTTCTTTCTTTCTTTCTTTCTTTCTTTCTTTCTTTCTTTCTTTCTTTCTTTCTTTCTTTCTTAGAAAAGTTGAGAATACTTAAATTTGCAGAACTTGATAGAGTAGTGGTATTACACATACCAGAGAGCCTCTACTTGTTGACTTCATGGTCATCAATAATTGGGCTTATTGTTCTTTGTTTGAAGGGTGTCTGCCCTACCATGATGGCAAATAAATTTCACCTGGACTGGCAGTTCTGAGCCATTGGTGGTACCTGCCCAGAGTACTGCGTTAAGAAGTATCCTGTGGCCCTCTCTAGGCTTCATGAAGATTGCAGACTCTTTTTTTTTTTTTTAAGATTTTACTTATTTATTCATGAGAGACAGAGAGAGAGAGAGAGAGAGAGAGAGAGAGAGAGAGAGAGACAGGCAGAGGGAGAAGCAGGTTCCATGCAGGAAGCCTGATGTGGGACTCGATCCCAGCACTCCAGGATCATACTCTGAGCCAAAGGCAGATGCTCAACCACTGAGCCACCCAGGTGTCCCAGGATTGCAGACTCTTATGAACAAGGTGTGTCTTGTGCCCAGGATGGGATTTGTCACTTATGTGATATGGCTGTCCTATGCCTATCTTTCACACTCCTGCCTCCAACTGTTAAAATTCTTGAGCTCTTCTTACTACTTGGCACCTATCACTTCAGTTAGTGTCATTTATATCAAATCTTAAAGTTGTTAGTAGACCAGGATCTATCAGGCCATCTATGGATGCTCTTTCTTGTATAAATCCATTCTAATTGATTGCTTCCTAACTTCCATGGGTGGAAAATGAGATAATTTAACTTGTTAAAATTGTGCTTAGTATAGATTGATTTATGGACAGAAGAATGAACAAGATGGATAGATATGGAATAAGACATAACAAATGTTAATTGTAAAATCTGGGTGATGGGGATGTGTTTCCTGTGCAGTTCTGTTAACTTTTTTGTGTGTGTTGAAAATTTGTATAAGGAAAGAGAATGTTGTGGGGAAATTGTGCTTACGGTAATAATTAGTAATCAATGATTTTGTGCATAAGCTAATTACTAAAAATAAAGTGCCTGTCCTTTCATGGATATGATATAATTTAATAAACTATTGGTTCCCTTAGCCCCTTTGTTTGCTCACTTTCACAATTTTGCCTTCAAAATATGAAAATAGTCAAATAAATGGCATAGAGTTAGCTGGGTCATTATCACATATTTTTAAAATCCTTGAAAGATACTGTGAGGCTCTTCTGTTGGCTTACTTATTTTGCTTTGGATTTTTGATTATCTTGGTGAGAGCAAGTAAAACATGAGTGATTATTTTCCCTAAAATATAAATCTAATATAAACGTTACTTTCCCTAGTCAGGGATTCTGGTAGAAGGGAGTGGTTATGCCAATCACAATATATTATTCTTAAAAGCAAAGCTAATCTACTTAATTTTGTATTAACCTGGGTGAGATTGCAAAATCAGTAGGAGTGCCCAGGAGATATTTGAAGGCCAAGCCTACCTCTAATGGTTGACTTAGACTTTCAAAAAATAACTGAGCTGTTGTAATGACCCCAGGTTATAATGTGTCCCCAGAAAGCTGATGAAATACAGGCAGTGATAGAATCAAGAGCAAGAATTGGGTGGTGATCTTTTTATTTATTTATTTTCCTCATTAAAGGGTCACAGGAGTATTTCCAACTTTTCGTTCTTTCTTCTCTCTCTCTCTCTCTCTCTTTCTTTTCTTTTTTGGAAGTGAAGGAAATAACCTCATTAAATTTTGAAATTTAAGTGATTCACAGAACATACAAATATCTTAAAAATATTCACAAAGTAAATAAACTGACATAAACAAGGGAAATCATTTGCTGCCTTACTTTTGGGTTCTGGAAGCTTCCCACTTATGTCAGGAAGAAAAACAAAATGAACATCTCCATCAGCATAAGAGAATGGATTAAAAGTTGGCCACTGATGGTAAAGGCAAGTAGAGTCTGGCATGAACTGTCAGAGAAGCCTACACCCAACAACGCCCAGAATCCTGGCAACACTAAGCGTGTGAAAAGATGCCAAGGGAATTATGGGTCTTTGACTTCTCAGGATAACAGAATTCTCTTTAATAGATTATTCTGCATGGTTGAGCAGACGACAGCCACAAGCTGTCTTCAGTGGGGAGTGCTCAGGCCATAAAATAAATTGAAGATGCGACTGTCCTGAGCCAGAGCTCAGATGAGTGATTCACAGAAAAGAAGGCAAATGTCCATAGACTATCAAGAGCTGACCGTGTGCCCCGGCCCGGGCTCCTCAGCCTGCCTGGCTACAGTGATGTGGTGGGAAGCACCACAATAGCAGAAGCACTTCTGCTATATTTGTATAGTTACAGAAATGAAAGTCTAGCTTCTTGAGATCCAGAAATAAATCACTGCAAAGCTGCCCACATCCCGCTCTTTGCAAGGCATTATAAGATGTGGAACACAGCCCACTTAAAAAACAGAGCAAGTAAACGAGTCAGTGGACGTAGGCTGTCAAAGAGAGTTGTTTGCATTCTCTTTTGGGATTTGTCAACCCAAACTCGGTCCTGGTTGTGGAAAACTGGGACAGAATCTGTGTGGCTTTCGACAGGACCCCAAAGGCAACTGGTCTCATATACCTGGGCCATATCGGCAGCAGGCTTTCATAAATTCAGTGCTTTGGGGTCACTGTTAGGTGCATGTGTGTGGGGTGGAGATGAGGGGGGCAGGACTCATCATTTTTATTTTTATCTGGAGCACAAGTTTATTAGTTATTGGTGCAGACAGCATGAGTGCTGGGAGCACACAGAGGGTTTGCACTTGCTCAGCCAGCTACCAGCAGTGTGACCTAGGTGAGTTCCTAGTCTCTGCAGGCCAAGGTTTTGTCCCCCACCCCTGGGGGGGAGATGATAATGGCTTGACCCCCACACTGTTGGGCTGTTGTGCCAGTGAAGAAGAGAGCATGTCAAATGTATCATATGGGGTCTGATAGGTCAGGAGGGCTCAGCATATTCTCACTGTTTCCACCACCATGTTCCAGACCATAGCTTTTGCAGATGTTGCCTCTAATCCTCAATACCTTACAGGATCGTTGCTCTTTTTAAAGATATTTATTTATCTATTTTAGAGAAAGAATGAGTGAGAGGGACAGAGGGAGATGGAGAGAGAATCTGACTCTGCGCTGATTGCAGAGCCCGATGCAAGTCTTGATCTCATGACCCTGAGATCATGACCTGAGCTGAAAAGAGGAGTTGGATGCTTAACCAACTGCACCACCCAGGCGCCCCTAGCTAGTTACTCCTATTCTCTTTACCATAGAGATAACTAAGGCTCTGACAAGCTGGTTTGCCAAAAGTCCCCAAGATCAGCAAAAGTGGAGTCTGTACTCGAGCCCAGTGTGTGGCAGGTGAGGTGACCAGCCCTCCTGGGAGTAGCCCTGAGAGCCCATGGCTCAAAACACCCTTCAGTCGCAGACAGAGCAGGACACTTGGTCACCTTAGATTTGGCTCCAACTCCTTTTGTTTCCCACTCTGCCATAGCTGGCATCATCATACTCCTGTCTTAGGGTCTGTCCATTAAATTTTCTTTTCTGTTTCTGTCTTGAGCCACAAATATACCAACCAATGATAAGAAGAGGTACAAAAATGCTTTGGGATAAAGTTATATTAAAACGCATAAATCTGTGTTTCTTATAGACTTACTCTAATGCACAGATTTAGCAAAGGCGGTGCGTAAGCTACGTCTACAATATTCAAGACTATGCACTCCTGTCTTATTTTTTTTTAAGAGATCAAGATCATTTATTTTCATTTACATAATGAGACAAGGGGAGTGGCCACTTACTACCAGACATTTTTATGGGGAAAAATTCGAAGGAGTAAAAACATGTTTTTAAAGGTCACACTACTCTGAGTTGAACTTGTCAGTATTCCAAAGCTGAAGTTATGGGCATGGATCATTAGGAAGGGTCACAAAGGTTAGTGATACAATCTATGACTATTTAAAGGGAAAATGGCCTTGTCTCCACCCTTTGAGCACAGGGAGCAGAAACAGTGTGTTCACTTTGTCCTAAAAGTTCCATCACGAGCCGGAAAGGGCCACTCAGCATAGATACGTCCCAAATATTTGCTTTAAGGGTGGGCAACATTACCTAAAATAGAAATTTAGGCAGCTGGAAATTTCAGCCAAAATTCTCCCTGATTTCTAGCATCAACCTGTACATACAAAATACGTAGCCGCAAAATATGATTTTGATAGTTCACATCCAGACAAAAGGACTAACATCTGTGAAAACACACAAAAGCTTAATGACATCATGCTTTCATTCCATGGAAAAAATGTGGCGTTGATTCATTCTCAAGCTGGAATATATTTCCACATTAAAGAAAATTTTGCCTTCAATTTTAGAGGGAGTTTTTATTATGAGAAAAACATATCCAAAGGGAAAAATTTTTTTTTTCCCCTCGGCATGTGAAAAGTCATCAAACAGCATAAGAGAATGTGTCCAGCCCAATGTCACCACATCTAGCGAAAGAGCGCTCTTGGTGATGCAGCATTCGCTTTGACCTAGACCAGGGAAGCATCAGGATGACCTCTGTCTGTCTGTGATTTAGTATGTTAACAAACATAAGTCAAATTTGGCTAGTACTCGGAAAATGTAATGTATTTCCTGCATATTATTATGGGAAAAAATAAACATATACATGAGTAAAGTCTCAAAGACAAGGGGAATTATGATGTGGTATTATTTTGACCATCGTCCCTTGGGAGCAAACCAGTGTGTTCGTTTTCTTTTCTTTTCTTTTCTTTTTTTCTTTTCTTTTCTTTTCTTTTCTTTTCTTTTCTTTTCTTTTCTTTTCTTCTTTTTTTCTTTTAAAGATTTTTATTTATGGAGGCACCTGGGAGGCTCAGTGATTGCACATCCACCTTTGGCTCAGGTTGTGATCCTGGGGCCCTGGGATGGCAAGGAACATGCTCTCTCTCTCTCTCTCTCTCTCTCTCTCTCTCTCTCTCTCTCTCTCCCTCTCTCCGAGGGAGGAGCCGGACACGAGACTGGATCCCAGGACCTGAGCCAAAGGCAGATGCTCAACCCTGGAGCCACTCAAGTGCCTCCAGTTTGTTCTTTTCAAAGCCAAGGAAGACTTGTAGTGTGTATTGAATGCCCCCTGCTTCTCATTGTCTGTGATTTCTCATTTTCAAGTGGAATCGCAGGTGATTTTGCAAATCACGCCTGAGTAGTGAGTGCTGCTATTCCCATTTGCAAGTGAGGCATCCGGGCCAGGGTGCCCAGCTAGGCCCCCGGGACCAGGCTTCCAACTCAGACCTCCCGCCTCCTGCTCGCAGCTCTCCCGCAGCGCCACCCCCACCAGTCAAGCCGCCGCCCGTGGGCGAGCAGCAGGTACACCGCTGGGAACCCGTTAAAATGCTCAGCATCAGCCCCCACCTGACCTCCTGCTCGGAATGTGCACCCGCCCCGGCCCGGGTGGTGCGCGTGTGTGTGCACCTGCCCCGGCCCAAGGGGGTGCGCGTGTGTGCACCTGCCCCCACCCCGGGTGGTGCGCGTGTGTGCACCTGTCCCGGCCCCGGGTGGTGTGCGCGCACACACAAGTGCGAGAGCTCCTGCACGGCAGCCTCCAGGGCATTTCAGGTTAGATACCCGCGAGGCCCCGAGTCCAGGCCTCCAGCACCCCCTACCCCCCCACCCCCAGGCCTGGGAAGCCCAGCCGAGGAAGTCAGCCCTGCGCGGCTGCACCATTTCTCCAGCTCGGGGCTGCCGGGGACATCACGCGTCTGCTCCGAATCTAGGTGTCGCAGACATTTCATCAAGTATGAGGATTCCGCCAAAATCCCGGCTACATTTGAAGTTGGCTTGGAGGTGGCACCTGCCGCAGCCTGCGGGGTCCTGGGCGGGAGAAGGGTGCAGTCCTCGCGGGCCTCAGCCCGGCCGCCTGCTGCGGCGGGAGGACGAGTCTGCACGTCCTTCCCAGGCCCGCTGGTGCCACCCGCCCCAACCACTGGGCAGCTATTTTCTTGCCCACAGCTAGGAGATAGACCTCTTCCATTAATGCATTTTTTTATTAATGTATTTTTTAACCAAACAGCCTTTGGGTACAGAAGGCGTCCTGTATCCCGAAATATAACTAATTCACTCTGTTGGTATTTAAAATGTTGCTTCAATTTGTCAAACACTGAGATTAATTTTCATAGCACACAATTTGCCTATAATGCACATTAGTAGGTTACATTTTAATTATCAAAATCGACTTGAGTGAAATTCCTTCTTTACCAATGCTTTACCTTCTAAACTGCGTCATTACTTTATTTCTAAAAAGGCTCGGTGAAATTTCCCAAACTCTGACAGCCTACTTCTAGTTTTTAGTCTTATGAAGATAGTTTTTTAAAATTATTATTATTTTTTTTGAATAGTTGATTATTGCTGAGGAATGACCTGAGGATCAACATCCATAAGATATGTAAATACAAGCATTAGCCCAATTGGCAAATTTGCTTATTTTTTTTTTTTTTGCTACTGTACAGTTTTTTAAAAAAGGTATTTACTTTTTTTAGGACTGTACTATCAATCTCTGTCTTAACTAGCAGTTCTTACACATTAATATTTAGAATCTACCAGATAATGGCATAAAAATGCAGTAAAGCCAAATTATGGGGGATCACATGTTCCTAGAAATGTTCTTTTTTTTTTTTAAAGGAACAGAATACCTGTGGTCAATTATCACCTCCAGTGGTGAAGCTGGAGAATCCCTCCTCCTGTTCTTTCCATTGGACCTGCGTAGTTGTGTTTTGATACAATTGGAGATTTAGAAAGTAGAATCAGCATTTTTCGTCTGTTGTTAATGTATATTTGAGTTCAAGAATGTTCTGCAGCGACCCTATGTTTATAGGAGCCCCGCTGTCTGTGGGAGAACTTGAATGGACAATGAGTTCATCTTCCCATTATCTTCTATGTAATCGGACACTTAAAACTTTTCCCATTGCCTCAGATAAACTTTTAATGACAGATTAAGGGCTGAAAAGAAACTAATTCTTTTTTTTTAAACAAGTTGCATGAAAAAAATAAAAAAATAAAACAAGTTGCATGTTTTATTAGCTTCTTAGAAACTTCAGTTAAGTCTCCCATAAATTTTTTTTAAGATTTTATTTATTTATTCATGAGAGACACAGAGAGAGAGAAGCAGAGACACAGGCAGAGGGAGAAGCAGGTTCCATGCAGGGTGCCTGATGCGGGATTTGATCCCGGGACCCCAGAATCACGCTGCGGGCCGAAGGCAGATGCTAAACCGCTGAGCCACCCAGGGATCCCCAAGAAACTCATTCTTAATTTTTATGGAGACACTAAGTATTCACTTACTGTAAAGGGCGACATTTAATAGACCCAAGATCAAAGGGTCAGTGGGCTTGACGGTCTGGTCTTCCCACCTCAGACTCACCGTGTAGGTAGAAGGGAAGCAGTTCTTTTTGGTAAATTGTGGCCTTGATTCCTGAGATGGACCTGTTCTCTCTGCCCAGGCAATCCTACAGTGGACTTCAAAGCCTTGTGGGCCCACAGAGCTGTGAGCCCTCGGGCGGTCACAGCCCCAGGGGCTCGAAATCCCTTTGATCCCATAGTGTAGTCACAAGGGCTTTGAAGTGAGAAGAGGAAGTGAATTAGAGCGGTCTCTTTGTCTCTCTGGCTGGGGATCTGCAGATGGCACCCCTAGACACTCACCAGGGGTTATCATCAGCTGCACTTCATAATTCCCCAGGACAGCTTTTAAAGCACACCGGCCCCCACCGATTCTGCTTTAATTGGTCTAGGGTGTGGCAATTGAAAAAAAAAAAAAAAAAGCTCTCCAAGTGATGCTAGAATCAAAGTGCCTGAACTTCCAGGATGGAATGATGAGACCAAGACATAAAATCCCCCCTCTTGGGGAAGAATAAAGGAACACATTTATTCTAGCTCATGATGTGTTGGCGCAACCCCCTTCCCCCCCAAAAAAAAACAGCAGCAGCAACAACAATAAAACATCAAAACCAGACAGAGAGAAAGATAGACACAGCCTTGCAGGGCTTAAATTGAAGATGGAAACCCTGACACGTGAGTAAATTAGTAATGTACTAATTACAGGGCGAGCAAACAGGGTTAGTTAGTCCTTCTCTGGTACTCGTGCCAGGGCCCTGTTACCACCGAGAGGTGATGCCTGCAGCTTGAAGGAAGGAACCTTTCCAACACGCACGTGTGACTGAGGGGAATGGACATAACCCAATCTAGACAAACACCAAGAAACATAGATATCTGGAAGAAAATAGCAAAAAGCTGATACTCCGTCTATGTAATGATTTATCTATGTGCTGCCAGTTAAGTTTTAGGAAAGCTGTGTGCAGTTAGGTGGTGGCAGCTTGATTTAGTTACTTGAAATAATGACAGTTTCTAAATTCCAGCGGAAGAGACTCATCCAGTAATTTTGGAAAGATTATAAATATATATATACATACATATACATATATATGTACATATATACATATATGTGCATACACATATAAATACATATATATGTATATGTATATGTATATGTGTGTGTGTGTATATATATATATATATATATATATATATATATTTATAAACCCAGATAGTTCTGATAATCTTCAAGTCTTTCCCAAGGAGATTGTTCAGAGGCGACTACTCAATGGGCCTTCCCCAACAGAACGGTTAGAGAAATTATACCTGTATCTTTATGAAACCAGAAACCCTCCTCTCCAACCTCCTACCCGATGGCGTGCAATTGGCTTTCTCCCTTAAGGCACAGAACAACACCCACGCCGTTGTGTCCTGCCTTCATCCAATCGCTGTTTCCACACCAAGCCATGCAGACAGCTTCCACTCTAGTTCCAGCGCGGAGCGTTGTTCTCAAATTCCACCTTGCACGAGTCATTCCTCACTACCCTATTGGTTGGCAGAGAGAACTGACTTTGATTGATTCCTGTGACTCAAATGTACAGACAGCTAGACAAATAGAACGACTTTCGGACACCTGATGTCAATAGGTACAGCAGAAGAAATAGCAAAAAAAAAAAAAAAAAGGAAGCCAAATGTATATTCCATATTCCGAGTTTCCCTCATTTACTGTCTGCCTTAATTCTCTCTGCTTCTACTTTCCTAGGACAGAAGCATGCTCCTCATCTCACATTTTCTTTGATCTTTAAAAGACCTAGCGGGTCAGTGTTGGCCATGAGCACCTCATGCTTCTTGTATCACAAGGATTTCAAGGAAGAGGAACTTATTCAAGACAGCAATTTGGGGAGGCAAAGCCAGTGGGATGACCCCCTGACTGCTGTCCACTTTGCTTCATCCCCTCTCACAGAGCATCCCCTCTGGTCTAGGGGCCTGGCTCCTTCTTGTGCTTCCTCACTGCCTCCTTCCCATAGGAGGCCCCTGCCTATGCCAGAGCCTCCCATCCTCCCATCCCGCTTTTAGGAATATAAGCCAAATCTGCCAAGAAAATGAGTCAGTGTTGGGGGTGGGTGGCATCTTGGTTTGATCTTCTCTATCTGATGAGTGTGTTAAGGGAAATGATCACATTGTAGACAACTTGGCATAAAGCATAGCCTCCATACAAGATAAAGGGCTCACTGCTTAGTCTCCCAGGTTCCCCAATTTTGTGTTTCCCCTTCTCTTTTGCCATTTTGTTTCTTGTGATAGCTTCGGATGCTTATCAAAGTCACGGTCACAAATTAAAAAAAAAATTTTCCAACTGAGGGTTATCGCGTCAGCCAGTTCAGTAAAATAACATGAGAAGAGAAAATGGTTTGGGTCCAATTCAAAATATCATCTGGTCTGGAATTCCTGTGAAGTGCCAAGTGTATAACAAATGTTAAATACATAAGAAATGAGGGAAGGCGCCAATCTATTAAATATGGATGCTGTACTCCTTTATTCCTCTCAGAAGAAGCTCCACATTTTGTTTGTTTGTTCATTTTCAGACATTATTTTGGGGCTCTGGCTCAATCACAGTCCCATTTCTTTACCAAAATAGCCAAGTTGTACATTCTCTACTGGCTGACTACAAGTCCAAAGTCTTCTGGAAAGTCATTATTAACCCTTCTGGACTGCCTCCTTTAATGCTTCGTGTGTGTATTTTCTAAAATAAAAATAAATTACTTGGTGACATCTTCTCATACTTCATCTTACACTTCACAGGACACATAATAAACATGTTGAATAAACTCTTACTTGCAGTTAAAAGGGGTGTGTGTGTGTGTGTGTGTGTGTGTGTATGTGTGTAGGGTGATGTCAAGTGAAAAGAAATCTAGACTAAAGTGAAGAGAGACATATTAGAAAACACTATCACAATAAGGAGAACACATCAATCTGTAAGTGTCTCAAAATCAAACAGGCACCTGTTTTAGGGAGAGTAAGGAGGACCGTAGGACTTGGTAGGGCAAGGGTTGTGGACAGCAGACCGTACAATCAGGGCAGTTTCCTTGGAGATCTTTTTGTGCTCAGTTGGTTCCAGACTCTCAGGATGAGCAGTTGAGGGGGATTTCTGTGTCCTTAGTTCTTAGTCCTTGCTCACTCATGCAGGCTACCCAAAGTTTGGGGCCCTGTGGGGAGAAGAGAAGCCTCCTTGCTTTGGCCAAGCCAACTCAATGGGTAAGTTACAAATGATAGTGAACACTTGGTCAACATGCAGTCCTATATTCTAATAAATCCATGGACATGAGCCACCAAACACACTCATCATACTGTGGATGCCACGGAAATAAATACTCCACTTTCAAGTATGACGCCAAAGCAACTGGATGAACAGATAGCATGTATTTACACGTATCAACTTGTTATTCAACCACAGCCTGCCAAAATTTTATTTTAAAGTCCTTAATTACTGCATGTGGACAGCTTTCTTTTTTTTTATTAATTTTTATTGGTGTTCAATTTACCAACATACAGAAAAACACCCAGTGCTCATCCCGTCAAGTGTCCACCTCAGTGCCCATCACCCATTCCCCTCCAACACCCGCCCTCCTCCCCCCTTCCACCACCCCTAGTTCGTTTCCCCGAGTTAGGAGTCTTTATGTTCTGTCTCCCTTCCTGATATTTCCCAACATTTCTTCTCCCTTCCTTTATATTCCCTTTCACTATTATTTATATTCCCCAAATGAATGAGAACATACACTGTTTGTCCTTCTCCGATTGACTTACTGCACTCAGCATAATACCCTCCAGTTCCATCCACGTTGAAGCAAATGGTGGGTATTTGTCGTTTCTAATTGCTGAGTAATATTCCATTGTATACATAAACCACATCTTCTTTATCCATTCATCTTTCGATGGACACCGAGGCTCCTTCCACAGTTTGGCTATTGTGGCCATTGCTGATAGAAACATCGGGGTGCAGGTGTCCCGACGTTTCATTGCATCTGAATCTTTGGGGTAAATCCCCAACAGTGCAATTGCTGGGTCGTAGGGCAGGTCTATTTTTAACTCTTTGAGGAACCTCCACACAGTTTTCCAGAGTGGCTGCACCAGTTCACATTCCCACCAACAGTGTAAGCGGGTTCTCTTTTCTCCGCATCCTCTCCAACATTTGTTGTTTCCTGCCTTGTTAATTTTCCCCATTCTCACTGGTGTGAGGTGGGATCTCATTGTGGTTTTGATTTGTATTTCCCTGATGGCAAGTGATGCAGAGCATTTTCTCATGTGCATGTTGGCCATGTCCATGTCTTCCTCTGTGAGATTTCTCTTCATGTCTTTTGCCCATTTCATGATTGGGTTGTTTGCTTCTTTGGTGTTGAGTTTAATAAGTTCTTTATAGATTTTGGAAACTAGCCCTTTATCTGATATGTCATTTGCAAATATCTTCTCCCATTCTGTAGGTTGTCTTTTAGTTTTGTTGACTGTATCCTTTGCTGTGCAAAAGCTTCTTATCTTGATGAAGTCCCAATAGTTCATTTTTGCTTTTGTTTCTTTTGCCTTTGTGGATGTATCTTGCAAGAAGTTACTGTGGCCGAGTTCAAAAAGGGTGTTGCCTGTGTTCTCTTCTATGATTTTGATCCTGGAAGTCCTCGCCTCAGCAATCAGACAACAAAAAGACATTAAAGGCATTCAAATTGGCAAAGAAGAAGTCAAACTCTCCCTCTTCGCCGATGACATGATACTCTACATAGAAAACCCAAAACCTCCACCCCAAGATTGCTAGAACTCATACAGCAATTTGGTAGCATGGCAGGATACAAAATCAATGCCCAGAAATCAATGGCATTTCTATACACTAACAATGAGACTGAAGAAAGAGAAATTAAGGAGTCAATCCCATTTACAATTGCACCCAAAAGCATAAGATACCTAGGAATAACCTAACCAAAGAGGTAAAGGATCTATACCCTAAAAACTATAGAACACTTCTGAAAGAAATTGAGGAAGACACAAAGAGATGGAAAAATATTCCATGCTCATGGATTGGCAGAATTAATATTGTGAAAATGTCAATGTTACCCAGGGCAATTTACACGTTTAATTCAATCCCTATCAAAATACCATGGACTTTCTTCAGAGAGTTAGAACAAATTATTTTAAGATTTGTGTGGAATCAGAAAAGACCCCGAATAGCCAGGGGAATTTTATAAAAGAAAACCATAGCTGGGGGCATCACAATGCCAGATTTCAGGTTGTACTACAAAGCTGTGGTCATCAAGACAGTGTGGTACTGGCACAAAAACAGACACATAGATCAATGGAACAGAATAGAGAACCCAGAAGTGGACCCTGAAATGTATGGTCATCTAATATTCGATAAAGGAGGAAAGACTATCCATTGAAGGAAAGACAGTCTCTTCAATAAATGGTGTTGGGAAAATTGGACATCCACATGCAGAAGAATGAAACTGGACCACTCTCTTTCACCATACACAAAGATAAACTCAAAATGGATGAGAGATCTAAATGTGGACAGCTTTCAATACGCTCTATATTCTGTTAGAGTGAGTAATGAAAACGATTCTAATATTTTCATGAATTCTTATAAATATTTGTGAAAATCTAGTTTATATATATGTATGAAATGCATATAACTTCTTTTAGTATTATAATTATAGTTAATTTTTGTTGAAGCATCAGGAAATTTTTCTGTGTTAAACAGTGGGTAGGGAACTCTTTAAGGAAGGAATCAGTGTCCTTATGGAAGATCTTTTGAATCGTTTTCATTACTCACTACAACAGAATCAGGTACCATAAAAACATGCATTACAGAAAAGCCTGCTATTTGTTTGACTGATCGACCCTCTTCCCCTCCTGTGGGAAATAGCCGACCTTTCGAAGAACAGATTTTTCCTTTCACATTACCCACTGTTTTGAACAAGAGTTTCAGCCTGAAAAAAAAAAAAAAGAATATAAAACATATAAAACTGTATACTTCTACAGATATTTATATGTTTACCTCAAATATCATCAAGACTTAGGTGACAATCGTTCTTGAAAACCATGCAAATGTGTTCAGAAACATTAGCTTGTCTGTCTTTCTAATTATGAACTATCTTGTCTTCACTATATAGATAGAATATAGTTCATGACACTGTTTCCTAAGTGGGGTTTCATGTTATCAAAATGTTAAAAGTGGTGTTAGCAAGATACTGAAAATAATTTTTTTAACATTAAAAAATTATTTCATAGTAAAAGGAGCCCATGGTCAAATATGCTTATTTCTTAAGTTGTGGTACCTTTTGATGCTCATTTATACTAATGCAGATTGAGAAGTTCTAGGGTGGGGATAGACGATACAAATGTCTGGAAAATTATTTAACAATGCAGAGTATAGCAATTGTGAAAACCTTGTCATCTTTCATAATGAGCCTGAATTACTACATTTTAAAACCAGAAAAGACCAAAAATATTACTAAATGTAACTTTAGAATATGTCAAAACACCTTATTAGTAGATGAGGAAGGTATAGCTTGAGTTTCAAAAATACCCAGGGAGTGTTTCTTACCAATAATGTCCCAATCAGAAGTAAGGGGCTGTGTTTTAGGAGCAGGGAATTTTTCAAAGAATGGAGAGATTTTACTGAAATGTAACAATCTACATGCCCCCTTGATCTTCAAAGAAGAGATTTTCTGGACATATTTTCTCAGCAAAGAACTTCTGGGTGTCACTTTGTGTCACGTTTTCTCCTGGTTGTCACGTCCAGTGCAACTGCCACGTTGGTCCCCAAGGGAAAGGTTAATTTGAGAAAGAATTTGGATTCTTCAGTGTGTTATTTCTTCCCAGTTCTCTCCATTCTAAAACTCTCATTTTAATAAAAACAATCCAGTGTCTTTGCTGAGAGCATAGAAGCCTGCAGTGTACTTTGGAAGTGCCAAGGTAAATTTGAGAAAGTACTCTAGGATATTTCCCAAACTCCTGGTAATAGCAACAGAGTGAGACTTTCCTTGCTTTTCTGGAATTGATGGCTAGGACCTGAAGTTGGGGGTCTGAAGCCTTAAGAATCCCACATGGTAAAGCAAGTCCTCCATGAGTGAGGCCACAAACCTCTTGAGAATGAACCAGCCTCCTGTTCTCAATCATCACCCCAAGGTCCATTTTATAAAAGGAGAGGGGAGAGGGGATCTTTGTTGTAGGTCTTTTGCCAAAAAAAGAGTTAGCAAGAAGTGAGTGCTTCTTTTGCTTCCTTATAGCAAGGGAGAGAGGTTTCTAGATTCTTCCAGAGAAATTCCAGGGCCTCCCTGCCCTGAAGAGCCAGTAGTCAGCAGCCTGGCCAGCCTATCTGGACCTGAGAAAGGGAACTGTCAGGGCTGGGCTGGGAGGCAGAGGTGCAGCTGTGCTCTCACCTGCCGTGGCAGGGGTTCGTGGCATCTCTGCCTGTCCACACTTGCATTGTCTCACTGGAACTGTACTCAGGAGGCCCTGAGATGTACTGAGCAGCTGTGGGCTGTGCCAGCAGGAGTAGAGAGGGTACAAGAGGACATGCCAGCGCCAGCCATGGGGTCCTGCAGCAGAGTCACATGAAGGCCCCCGTCAGCCCATCAGTGCTACAGGGCAGATAGCAAGTAAGAGAAGAGACTCCCCAGTGAGCAGTGAACGAAGAGACGGTTGCCTTTCCTCCTCTGAACAAGCCCCTTTCGAGTCTCAACACAAGAGTTAGGCAGCTGAGTTGATAAAGCAACTGTGATGTACCCACACAAATGGAGGCCCCTCAGCTTCGGAACAGGAGGGGCCCCTGCAGTAGGTGACCACACAGATGAACGTTGAGGACCTTGTGCTGAGTGAGGTGAGCCAGACACAGAAGGACAAATTCTGCATGACTCCTCCTATAGGAGGTATCTTAAAATAGTTGGACTCATAAAATCAAAGACTGGAATGGTGGTTAACAGGGGCTGGGGAGGAGGCAATGGGGAGTCATTAATCGGTAGGCAAAATGTTTCAATTAAGTAAGATGAGAAAGTTCTAGCGATCTGCTGCGTCATGGTGCACCTATAGTCAGCAGTGATGTATGGTGACCTTAAAATTTGTTAAGAGGGTAGAGCTCACATTAAGTGTTCTTACTACAATTAAATTTTCTTTTCAAAAGGAGTTGGGGAGGGAGAACACATATCTCATGACTCCTTTTATGGCTGGATTGTGTCAAATTCATGTTGAAATCCTAACCCCTAGGAGTTCAACGTGGCTTGAACTCCTGTGTTTGGAGACAGTGTCTGAGGGAGTCCAGGACGTGCCACCCCAAATGCGTGGCAGTGACCTACTGGTTATTTGAGTGGGGAGGCACTTGAAACACAGCAGGTGCAGGGAGAGGCTTTCTCTGAATTCCCTTCATCGGCCTGAAGATGGATCCTCCAGAAAGACCTCAACCTCAATGTCCTTGGTCCCCTCTCTGAGAGCTTCGCCAACCAGGAAGATGGACACTCATTGCACAAGAACTGAGAGGTCAACTGCGCACCCACATAGACTGTCACAAACCGTCACCCTCCCCTCTGTTTTTCTATGGACCCAGCCATCTCCCTGGACCTGATCACATCCCCCTGAGATGCCTTCACCCCCTCCTGTCACCTACAAGGATGGTATGTGAGTTCTCAGCTCTCATCTCCTTTTGGATATTTATTTTTTGTCCTGTGATGCCCTTGTACACATAATATTAAAAATTAATAAATGTGTCTGTCTTTCTGCTGTTATCAGAAGAGGGACTGCCCTTCCATCCTAGCATGTCTTCACAGAGATCATCAAGTTGAAATGAGGCCATTAGCATGAGTCCTAATCCAGTGTGGCTGAGGAACTATCGGGAAGAGGAAATTTAGACACAAAGATATACACAGAGGGAGACCAAGTGAGGACACAGGGAAAACACTGTCATCTCTATGCCAGGGACAGAAGCTTCCGAAGGGACGAGTCCTGCCAACACCCTGACTTCCAGCCTGCAGAGCTGGGGGATCGTGTGCTTCTGTTATGTCACTTGGTTTGCAGAGCTTTGTCATAGAAGCTCTGGCAGGTAACCCACCCTCCCTCCCCACACTCCCTGGTGTCAAGGTGGTTGGAGGGTTGGAGAGTGGGGGATGGTGGTGGTGGGAGGAAGCAGAGCACATGCCCCTCTTCCCTAAACCCTGGAACTCAGACTCCCCTTTGTTAGGGGGAAGGAGGGTACGATGACAACTAGCTGAGATGAAAATCACATATAAGATGGGCACCTGCAGGTCAACCCACTTAAAAATGACTTGAGAAGTTAAAAAAAAGTTGATAAAAGGGATTTAGCAAAAACACAACGGAACACCATCACCGGAAAACTCACCTTATTACCTTCTATGGTTTGAGATTGAAAAATACACCATCCACGTACGTCAACATATCAGAACAGTGGGAAACTAAGGAAAGAATGATTCCTTGAGAGCCACGGTGTGCTCGTCAGGCCTGTGGTGTCAGGAGTGCAGGATGTTGTGAGCACTGACCTCGTCCCCATCCTGTGAGTGCTCCTGTCCCTCAAGAGAACCCACTGCAGGTCTCAGTTGAGGCTTCTCGTACATACTGAGATCTGATCTGTGTAGCTTTTGTTTTATTTCCCATGCCCGGGATGCACATATCAGGCAGGCTTGCTCTTCTGATTTGTTCTCGTGGTTAGAATGGTTATGACTCAGACATTCCAGAAGGGAGAACATGGAGGCCTGGGTTGGGGGGGGGGGTCGATGTCTGTGCGGAAGGCGCTGACCTCCTTCTTTCCCTCCATTAGCTTATACCAGCCCTTAGCCTTCTGGATAGCTTCCTCCTCAGAGACCTCCCTCTCTGCTCTGTTACACCTTGACTGGCCTTAACGTGATATTAAAAATGTAGTTCAGAGCTCTATTTCCTGCTCTCAGTCACATGGCGAGTTGACTGTTCAAGAACCTGTTGGTTTGGGGGTTTGGTTGTTCATTATTGTTTTTCTCCCCATCCTCTCTATAATTAGTCCACAGGGTTTGTTCATTCCATGGCTAGTTTTTGGAACTCAACTGACTTCTTGTCAAATCGATCAGCAATTCTTGGTAGGAAAAGTATATATTCTCCACCTTGGGAGTGTTGACACTCCTCCCAGGGTGCAGTTCTATGTGCTAGGGACATTATAGGACATTGCTAATAATGCAGACTGTGATGTTTTTACTCCTCCATCTACTCCCCAGAGGAGCCTGTGCGTGTATTTTCCCAAAATGTGGATGAGAGGGTGCTCACAGACACAGTCCTGGCTGGCAGGGCAGAGGGAAACTCCGCATACCTCTTTCTGTTTGTGTCCCTGAGCAGGGCTCTCGGACCTAACTTTTTTTTTAATAGGACTTCTGCCAAATTCAACTTGTTGGAAGGAGTGGTTTACTATTCTGAGCATAAATGTTAACAAATTGTGGCGTGAAGCTACACTTTTCATGACATTTGCCAAGAACATGTTTCGACCATGAAGTCTCTCTGTCTCCACCCATGAAAGCCTCCAGGGAAAAGCCATTTCATTTCTGGAAACAATTTAGCATCAAGCATGAGGCTGCAACTGGTATCTCTTCGTTCAGCTAGTTATTTCCTTCTTTCCAATAACACAAATCCATTATTATTCTAATTTAAGAGCAAAATGAATTCTCAAGTGGTATCTGACCACTTCCAACTAAAAATATAATTCTGCTCAAGCCAAATTTTAGGTCAATAAATGAAGTTCGCTGTGTTAACAATTAAAAGAAACAAAGTGGGGAGGGGAAGTATGTAATTGGATCAGGTTCAAGGCCTTTTTAAACTCGTTTGTGTTCTTAGGGCCGAGTTATAATGTCTTGGGGAAATATATAAGGTCCAGGGCAATTACTGAATTTTGTTTATAGTGGAGAATGAAAGATCCTTTTGTGAATAAATGTATTTTCAAAGAAACAGCTATTCTAAGCCTTTTAACTTGGTGTTTCTTTTAGAAAAGAGGTTTAGGATACAAGAAGCAAGAGAACCCAAATTTGACATCATTTTCTTTCTTTGCAAGAATTTCCTAAGATACTCAAGTAGATAACTACACTCTCCTCCTCCTCCTCCCCCTTCTTAACTTTCATCTCATTCCTTATTCTCCTACTACTCAAGTTTGCTCCACATCACAGACTAAAATGGGATATTTAACTGGGGAGTTCCTCTTTTTAGTTTGGAATTCAGCTGTTTTCTTTGAAAATGGGGACTGGGAAATGTATTGACAATGGACAAAAGGGAACCTTATTACCATTCCTTAAGCTTGGGATATAGATTCTCACCTTTGTACCTACATTTCTAGTCATCTGCTTCCCGTGATCAAGAGCTCTTATTATTCAGGTACATGTCTTCGGTGACTTGAGTCTGAAATCACGATTTTACAATAGCATCAGTCCCAGGGCTCAGCTAATGGTTCCCAGATTGTGCGTCTTAGCGGATACATCAAAGATGGAGAAAGTCATCTCTCTGGGCATAGGCAATTTTTCCCACCTAAATCCTGTTTGGAATTCCTATATTCACAGCAAGATGGTGTTCCTCTCCATTCCTATTTACTTCCTACACTCGTATCCACAGCCAAGAAAATCGAAAGGATAGTATTTTTATAGTTATTTATAAAAACAGCACAGTGTTCCCTGAGAGCGCCGCCCTACCCCCAGCTTATTATTTTGATGCTCTTCTTTTTAAAGCCTTGAAAAGAAAAAAAAAATGTCTAATTTGAGGCTCCTGCTGGAAATGACACAAGTCTTTTGGACTGGCCCCCCTCCCGCCCGTGCCTTTCCTTCGGGCTTCCTGAGGGTGATGTCATCTGGACACATGGAAACTTATTGTTCCAAGGACACTCTCTGAAGTGTCCTTTGTTGGGATGCCCAGGCCCATGGTTCACAAGCCAAGGGGATTGGGTGGTGATGGCATTCTGTGGTTGGACCCGCTTCTCCGGCTGAACAGGATCGCACAGAAACATCTCCACGGGATGCTGTCGCTCAGGAGCCACATGCATGACATTCAGCCACTGGGTTTTTGTCTGGTTCCATTCCCATAAATGTTACACCGACCAATATTATGACAAATACCATTTTTTCCCCTCCCTCGACCACCGCCTCCCATGCCCCCATGCCAGCTTGCCACATGCTGGCTCAGCTGCCTGAATGTTCAAATGCTCAGAGGACAAAGGGAGTCTGTGTGGCACACACGTAGCTCAGCTCCCTTCCTCCCCAGACTTACTACACCATTGCCCTGTAGGTGCTGTCCTGCCTTAGAGCTACTTCTGCTATTTACATTTTTTTTGTAATTTTTTTTTTTTTAAGGAGATCATCTATTTCTTAGAAAATTCTCCTTAGGTCAAGAAAGATTGTCTGTCCTCTGAGACTTGCCTTTTAGCAGAGGCCACAGGAAAGAGAAAAGCCTGTAGATTTTAAGTGTAAGAACTGCAAATGGAAATATTTTTTACTTCCCACATATTACACTAGAAGTAGCGACAGGCCTCGAGGGACAGGAGTTAGTGTCCCACGGCCAGGTTCAAAGAGGCTGAGTGGCCTCCCCCACCTAACCCCTAGCTCAGAACACCCAAACAATACAAGGACTAGCAGACTCTTTAGGTGTAAAGGGATTTTCATTGTTTCTCATAATAATTCTTTTTGTTTTTATTCTTTCAACTGGAAAATTAGTCCCATTGAAAATTTTCAATCATTACGCATAAAAAGATGTTTAGCAAGGACTGTTCGGCACTTGGAAGCTGTGAAAATCTACTTGCACTCTCAAAACATCTGTAACCCCCAGTGGAGTTTTGGCTCTCACTCCTTTAGTTGCCTTCCAGTAAAAACACAGGAGAATGGCAGTTTCCCATTGACGCTGCCGTGCAAAGACATAATCTTGGGAAGAAATGAGTAAACACATCACTGAACAGCAGCATGAAAGAAGAGACACAATTGCCTGGTTGTTTCAGTAAAAAAACAAAAAACAAAAAACAAAACAAAAAACAAAAACACAGGGAATTAGCTGACCGTTCGTGTAGATTTGGATTTATGCACCTCTGCCCCACCCCCATGCACACTAATAAATATCTTTAAGAATAAAATCATTATCTCTGTTTTTATAGGGGAAAAAATGCTAGGCTCAGAGAAGTGAATAGCTTCTCCAAGGTCATGTAGATTTATACAAGTATCGGGATATTTATATTATATTTATATTATCTCCAGATAGCCTGAGATAGTGTATGTGGATGGGAAGAACAGAGGGAGGACTCATCACAGGTTTTGCACTACGTAAGACTGATGACAGTCTGCTCTGACACAGTGACTATTAGTCTTTAGATTTACAGATCGGTGAATTAGCTAGAAAAAAAAATCCATGTAATAATGCCTGTTATATTTAAAGTCCTATTTTTCTAGATATTTTAATGTGATGACATATTAATTTTATGTTTTAAAAATATTTTAAGACATAACTTGTGGTTAGGTAATGAATGTTAATTTTACACCAATTACATAATAAGGTGTTTCTGAAGTAAAGCCAAAATAGAGTGAGGGTAGAAAACCCTCACTCTACCACATAGTGAAGTTGAAGCTAATATCTTGTTAAACTTGTACAAGGATGAGTGACAAAAGGGTTTAAAATGGCCAATTGCAGGTTGATGGCATAGGTTTGAAATTCTTTCAATAATCTCTGAACAAGAATGAATATTGATGTTTCATCAGATGGTTTTGCACGCTCTGACCGAAGCCAATTAATGCTTCAGAACTTCAACAAACAATGAAATTGTTTGCAAACACCATTGCAAGAGAAGACTGTCCATGTCTTAGGCTCTGTGTATGCCAAAAGATTCAATTATTAAAAAGGGGGAATGCTTAGCGGACATTCAAAATATGCACTGTGGTGACATTGGGAATCCATAATGAAGCAAATCTGAGGTGCAAGTCATGACAGAACCATATGTCGTTGGGATGTGGTCTGGGATTGCCTGGGAGCTGAGACCTGTGTACTATGAAGCACGTTCAGCTTAAGCCCCCAACAGATTTCCAGACAATTCCCTTTCTCATCTTCTTTCTCTCCTGGACCATTCTCCTGCAACCTGCTTCTTCCACTCAGGAGAATGATCCAAGGATCGAGTTCCACTTGTAGTGGAAAGCAAGAGAGGACACACACATTCATTAAGGATTCCCTTTTTAACAGGCATTTTATATATATTATCCTATTTAGCAATAAATCAGATCCACAATAACAGATAATGTCATAGTCTCCCCCCTTTTATGCGTGGCCCAGGCAAGGCTGATGTCACTTAAGTAAATACTAGAGAAAGCCTTTAAAACATACTTGGTTTTGTTGTTGTTGTTGTTGTTGTTGTTGTTGTTTGTTTGTTTGTTTTTTCTCTCCAGTGCTTAACCTCTTTCCACTGCATCATCCAGTTTGACATAAATCATACAGGATTGTTTAGGACATGGAGAGAATAGTATTTGACCAAAGGGAAACCATTGCTCAGAATAAAAATTCAGTCTTTGGGACAACAATCTGTTTTGGGAGAACTTGGATGGTCAGAGGTTAAAGCTTTTTCCAACCAATCATTTGGCCACTGTCTCCTTTTATATGCTGTCATTCTTAAAATGTGTGTGCGCTGAAACTCCTTTACGCTCTTTAAATTTATAGACGACCTCAGAGAGGCTTTGTTGGTATGATTTGTATCTATCAATATATACTGTATTAGAAATTAAAACAATTTTAGAAATATATTGTAATGTGATAATCCATTTAAAAATTACCATAATAAACTAATTACAGGTTAACATAAATCACATTTTAGTCTGTTTTCTAAGATACAAAAACAAATGCAGTAAGAAGAGTCTGCGAATTTCTTGAGTGATAGTAGATAGCTGGATTTTCCTACCTGCTTCAGCATTCCACCTGTCGAATACATTCTTTTCGTTGGAATACATGAAGAAAATTCTGCCCCCAGAGACATGTAGTTGGAAATGCAAGAAGTATTTTAATAACTAATCCACATATTTGTGAATATTCTTCTTTGATATTACACCAAAGTTTCACAAGTGGCCATTTGTAAGTGATTAGTTCTGATGTGGAAATAGAAGCCATAATGGGATGGACTTTTCACCCTCTTTATGTGAAAATCCCCTAGAACTTGATTGTGCGATAGCCTGCTTTACTCATTTATAAGGTATTGGCTCACTGGCTTACAAGGGTCTTCCCAATGATGAAATAATCCTGTTAGTCATTCTCCAAGTAAAAGTGGTGTCTCTCGGAAGAAGTGGCCACTGAGCTGGCCACTCAGTTGCACAGGTGACCTGCCTCGTGACAACCATTATATTTTGGCACAGCAGGAGTGCTTTATATGCATTTCCTAACTTTTAGTCCCAGATAATGAAAAGACATACTCAAGAATGAAGGTTTAATTAACTCAATATTTTGTTCTGATTCATCAGGAGCATTCTGAAACACAACTGGCTTTTTCTTCTTCTATGAGTACACCAGTGGAGAGAATACAATGACCACCCAAAGAATTCAATGCACTGTCTTGATTTTATTCCCCACTGGCGTTGAATTTTAGTGAAAATTTGTAAAAACACTGTGGCAGGGACCCAATGTCTGTTCTTTAAAAATTTACTTATTTTATTTTTTTATGAAGGAATGAATACAAAATACTTAGGTGTGTACTTCAGCCAATGATCTCACAAGTGTTACTATAGGATCTCAAGAAAAAAAATTTATAAGCGGCAAATAAAAGGACACAAATGTAAACTTGAAAGTTGGTCCTGTGTAATCATTCAAGTTCCTTTTGATAATATTCAGGAAATATCTGGGATCAAAAGTATCACATTTCATGCTTTTCATTTGTTTTATACACATTCCCTTTCCCACCCCTTACTTCTGCTCTTGATTGTGTGGGTTGAAGTACTTTTCCTACTTATTCCGTGAAATGTTTTGAACATTGAGTGAATGCAGAGCCACAAAAGCACTCTTGCAACATATCTATGGATCCGTTTACTGAATCCAAAATATTATATGATTTTAGACAATGGTAATAATGAAGAATAGTGTTAAAATGATGAAGTTGGGGAAAAGAGCTCATAAAAGATAAGGCATTTGAACTTTTTGAGACTTAAGATACTAGCAGAGTCAAAGACGTGTGATCATAAGGACTGGTTAGTAGCAATGTAGGATCTGGATTTTAGGGGTGGTTGCACCCAGGTGATGTCGGCAAGGGAAGACTTAAGTTGACGCAACCTAGACAGATTTAGGATAGCAGTCATGGAGAGATGATCATATGATCCAATGTGTTTTTCATGATGCTTCCCTTCTTGGTAGTGTGGGTAACAGATGAAAGACATTTGGTAAAAGGCAATAAAGAAAATATATTCCATACATGAAAGGATGGAGACACGGTAAATGAAAAATATTAAAGTATTTTAACTTAGGAAGAAAATTATTATTGTGGACCACTGGAAAACAGAAACCCTACAATAATAGCCTTTCTAGATGAAGTGATAACTGGTACCTTTAGGGTGTTTGATTTATGGGACTGCACTACACACATCTGGGCTCTGATGGTAGGCTAGAAGAAGAAACAGAAGTAGTAGTTCCTAGTCACAGACGACGGACGCCCCCAGGAGACAAATGGGAAATCGTGTGTCTTTTTGAGCAAACACCTTCACTTGCTCACTAGCAAATGAGAAGTGCATTCCATCCCTGTTCTCGACCCCTGCACATAACAGCAACAATAATTTCAAGATGCAAGGCTTCACACTGCGGGATCTTAATCCATGTTTGTTGTTAGCCGATCGTGTTCCCTCACTGGATGGAGAGCGCTCTGATTAATATAACACTCCACAGCATGTCTTCAGCTTCAGATCACTGTCAGGTTCAGAATAATCATAGCAGCTATTTTTAAAATGCTATAATTAAAAATAGTCTTGCAGTAGGACTACTGATTGTCCTAATGCCTCTTCCTTTTAGACATTCATCAATATTGCTGTTTAGATTACATACATAGTGCATTTATGATTATGATATTTAAAATATCTCATATTTATCAGTTTGTAGGCATTAGGCACTGGGCTGAAGACTTTAAGGCTATTGTCTTATATGACTTTCACAAAAAGCCTAGGAGTTTGCAGAGGAGGACATTTGTAATGTGGAGGTTAAATAACTTGTCTGACATATCACAGAACTGTGTTCAGGTTTCTGATTCCAACAACTGTGTGTGCCCTTCTAGAGAGGATATTTATGCTATTTGTAACAAGGCATGTGTGCAAAATGCAGATGATGTAATGTCTAAACCTCAAGAATATATTTTCACATTCTTTTAAATAAAGTTAAATAATTATATATATTCAATGAGTTAGATCAGTATTGTCCACAATAAAAAGAGACCATATTTAAATAATTGTTGAGGCCCTGCTCTATGCCAGGCACTGTGGAAGTGACTTTGCCTCTTTCATGTCACTTAATACATGTGCAGTGGAGATCTTTGTCAATCTTTTCTGAACAGGAAAATCTACACTCAAGTGCTCACAGCAGAGCCAGGGTTTGAACACAGATGCGTTGACGCCAAGTCTCTGTCATGTAAATGATATTAGTATATGCCATTTTAGGAACTGGGTTTATTTCTAGAACGATCTTCATCATCTTTAAAAAGTGCTACCATTAGGGTTGACTTTATACATTATCACAAAAATTAATAAAAGAGTTTATTAATAAGAAAGCCAACTGGGAAGATCTGAAGCTTCATAAGGTGCGGGCACATGGGACATAATAGGGATTCTCTTCTGAATTTGCCCATTTGGCCTTTGCCAACTTTCTGCAAATGATCCACGTTCTTTGGGGGCAAGAGAGAAAGAAGGAGAGATTTAACAGTTAAGTTAATGATCACTGTGTCTCCAGAACAAGCACTCCTCATAATGACCCTCTGGAGTAGAAAAAATAATTCTGTCCAATTTATAGTGGAGGAAAATTAAACACGTTAAAATCAGGAACTCACTGGGCACTCCATCAATGAGGAAGTCATTCATCATGGTGAATCAGGCCTGAAAATGTACATCTTGATTTTGCTTAAGACAAGATTTACATTTTATTTGCCAGGACATAGGAAGTTATTGTTAAATATTGAAAATAAGCAAGTGAAGTACACTGAGTTTTTCAGGGAGAAAGCAAAGAGTGGGAAATAGAAATCTCTCTTCATTGGTTAAAATAATGAGTTGTGCTTGTATTTATAGAAATTAGCCTCTAGAGCTTTCTACTGGGATATCTTCCTCTTCTCTACAAGGAATGGAATAGTTGAGAAATTGGAGAAAATGCTGTCATACAAAAGATTCAGCCACAGTTCTAAATTTCTAAGAAAATTTTGAAAAAAAAAATGTAGATGGTAGCATTGGCAGAGGCTTTCCAGGCTTGCTCGTCATGTCATTCATTCTTTTGATGCAATTTTTTATACCATACCTCAGTTCTTTGTTAACAGCGCCCTGAATTCCAAGTAGATTAGAGAAGTACATTATGTACAGTTTTGCTTCGTATACTCAATACATTATTTATACTTCTATTTTCAGAACATAAATTATTTGCATTTTGCTACATTCTTTCATCTACCCTAAAAATGCTTGTGGACTCAAGTGTACTCTCAGACAAGGGAGCTTGTCCACTCTACTCCATTCTGGATATCTGCACAGAAATCTCTTCTTACCTTGTGTTAATTAGGAAATATGTATTGTCTTTCTTAACACTTGGGTCTTCAAGACCATGGATTTTTTTTTAAGATTTTATTTATTTGAGAGAGAGAGAGAAAGAGAGAGAGAGAGAGAGAGCACATGCATGAGAGGTTGTGGGGGGAGGTGTGCAAGGAGAGAGAGAAGACTTCCTACTGAGCGGGTATCTTGATGCAGGACTTGATCCCAGGACCCTGGAATCATGATCTGAGTCAAAGGCAAATGCTTAACCAAATGAGCCATCCAGGTATTCCAAGACCATGGATTTTTAAAAATCCTCATGTAGGGAAGCCAGGGTGGCTCAGCAGTTTGGCATCTGCCTTTGTCCCAGGGCGCGATCCTGGAGACCCGAGATCAAGTCCCATGTTGGGCTCCCTGCATGAGCCTGCTTCTCTCTCTGCCTGTGTCTCTGCCTCTCTCTCTCTCTCTCTCTATCATGAATAAATAAATAAAAATCTTAAAAAAATCCTCATGTAGTCCTGTGCTGTATGCAGCTCACCATAAACCTCACACTGAGGAAGATGCTTTTAAGGGAATCACAGGAGAACAGAATTAAATTTTAGTGATTTAGGCCCCATTACTTGCACAGTTAATCATTCTGCAGGTGGTGGTATGAGAATCAAGGGGCAGAGTTAACAAGGAAGTGGATCAGATCTTTATCCCTATAGAACCTTATATCCCATCAATGAACACAAACTTCGGGATCCCTGGGTGGCGCAGCGGTTTAGCGCCTGCCTTTGGCCCGGGGCATGATCCTGGAGACCTGGGATCAGATCCCACGACGGGCTCCCTGCATGGAGCCTGCTTCTCCCTCTGCCTGTGTCTCTGCCTCTCTCTCTCTCTCTCTCTCTGTGACTATCATGAATAAATAAATAAAATCTTAAAAAAAAAATTCATTTATAAAAAAAAAAAAAAAATGAACACAAACTTCCTAACATCTAACTACAAATTTACTTGCTTGTGATTGCTGTGAGTTTTCTAGAAAGGTGAAGCTTCCTTCATGAGTGTATATCAGGGAGCATGGGGAAGTTGTTGACTATGAGTCACAAATGTGACAATTGATCTGAGATCTGAAATAAGAGTAGCTGTAAAAAACATGGAAGCGTGTGAAGGTGGTGTTCTAAATTGGAGAAATGGCCTGTATGAGGGCTGTAAATGCTGGAATTGTATAGTGTTTTTAAAGCAAAGAAAAGAAATCTGGTTTGGGATTCTGCCAGGGACTGAATGTTCATCTTATCTTCTCTTAAATCTGTATGTTGAAGTCTAACCCCCAGTAGGATGGTGTTTAGATGTGAGGCCTTTAGAAGGTATGAGGTCATGAGGGTGGGGCCCCCACAAATTTATTAGTGCCCTTATAAAAGAGACCCCTAGGAAGCCTCTCTCCCTTTCCCCCCTGTGATGACACAGCTAGAAGATGTGGCCTGTGAACCAGGAAGAAGGTCCTCATCAGACAAGAGATCTGTTGGTGACTTAGTCTTGGACTTGCAGGCTCCAGAAATGTAAGAAATATATCTGTTCTTTATAAACCTCCAGTCTATGGCCTTTGTTGAAACAGTTAAAATAGACTAAGACAAAGGTCAAAACCACAGAGAGGAAACGTCCAGTTTTGTTACAACAGCTAGAACACCAGTTACGTTTTGAGGGTATTTTTGTCTTTATCTAACAAGAGGTGAGTACTCATTGTGCTTTCTCAGCTGGAGAGGGACATGGTTTGATTTTTGATTTTTAAAGGTCACCCTGGCTATAATTGGAGAATGGATTAGTGGGAGGCAAGAGTGAATGTAAGGATACATGTTAGAATGTGGTTGAGAAGGGACAGCTAAGAGAGATTGCTTGAGTGATGGTGGACATATTTGGAAATTACCAATGAGATGATGCTGACAAGCCATGGTGGGCATATACACGGGGGTGAGAATGTGGGATTTGCAGGGATGACTACCAGATATGTGGATTGTTAGATGAGAATTGGGTGAATACTGGCGCCAATCACTAGACTAAAATGGGACAGGGGGTTTAATTCAGGGGAAATGTAAGGAAGAGCTAATGAATGAGCTATAGATGAGTCTGATATACTTTAAAAAATGTATCAGGTAAAATGAGTCCAGAACAGTGGAATTAGATTACTTCTGAGTGTCAACAAAATAAGAGGTTACTTCTACTTCATAGATCCATAACCTCGTATCAATGAAACATTTATGCCAATGTTGTTAATAAAAGATAAAAGTAAGCTTAGGGATAGGCCCAATAATTTTAAAATGCTCCTTCTTCATTAAATGAGTCTGAATGGCCATATTAGTTGGTTTTAAACAATATTCATAATACAAGTTACTGCTTTTAAATAAAAGAGACTAATGTGTCCATTTCATAAATTATCATTTGATGGAGTGGAATTCTGTTATGAGGATTTCCCCCAGATAGATACATTGACTTTGAAGTCCCTGTACTTTTCTGCAAAGAGAGTCTGCAGATATAATCAGTGAAGATAAAGTCATTAAGATGGACCCCAATGTAGTATGAACTGTGCCCTTATGCAAAAGAGAAATGACCCATGAAGACAGACATACAGGCAGAGTGCCATGTGACTAGGGAGGCAGAGACTGGAGCAACACTGTAAGTCAAGATGAACAAGCATCTCTGAAGCTATAAGATGCAAGCAGGGACCCTATTTGGTCTCACAGGAAGCACAAGACTTAGATTCTAGGACTGTGGGAAAGTAAATTCTCTTGTTTTAAGCCACCCAGTTTGTGACCATTTGTTTGGCAGCCCTAGGAAACTGAGACAAAATCTATCAATGTTATCAATGTTACAAGGGATTTTGGCTTTATGCTTTACTTCAGGTACCCCAAAAGGCATCATGAAAGAAAACAAAAAAAGGCATAGCTCAGTAAAGTCTCAAACAAGAAAAAAGGAAAGAAAGAGAAGGGATGGAAAGGGGAGTGAAGGAAAGACTCTGTAGCTCCATTCTTGAACCTTGGCACTCAAGCCAGGTTGAACCTGTTTGAAGCGACTTGCCATCAGTGAATTTTTCCCTTATCCTCCCTCCTTGAGTCAGAGAGATCCTCAGAAAAAATAAGATATTTTAAATATGCTGAAAGTCGTAATTTGCTTCCTTTGGAAGTAGCATCCGAAGACTTAAGAGCCCAGAATGATTGACTGAAGATCGAGCCATCTATTTAATTCAAATGATTGTCCTTCTAAAGAAAAATATCACTGATAAGAAAGGAAGTCATATCAATTCAATAAAATACTCAAACATTTTTGAGAGAATCAGTGCCATTTTAACAAGAGTGTACATTTTACTTAGGAAGTAGAAAATAGAAAATATACTTTTTTTTTTTAAAGAGTATCTAAACTGAAGTTGGTCTTAGGATTTTCTGTTCCTAAAATGCTCACACTTAAAACTATTAACTAAACATGATGAGCTGTTTAAAGAGCCGACTGTTTCTCTTGAACTAAAGGCTAGTATATGAATGAAAAATAATTATGAGAATTCTGTGTTCTGTCTCCAGAGGCATCAAATAGTGTGTTTTATATTACATGTTAAATTATTCCATTTAAAATGAACTAAATATAGCTGTTACTAAAAAAGAAATCAGTACTGGGCATATTTATTATCTAAATCATTCTCTAAACCAAATCAGAGTTATTTGCTGTGCTTTAGATTCCTAACCGCCTGCATGAAACCATGCCCGGTTCTTCCAGTAGTAAGCTCTTTCTAGGAGGGAAGTGCTGTCTCTTTAACTCTTCTCCATTCTAAATCTTCATTTATTATTTATGAAGTATCAAGTGTAAAATTTAGTAGGGCAACCTGAACCAAAATGTGCAATTCATTTGCATGAAAGTAGGCTCCTTTGTAACTTTATCTCTTCTGAGAAAATTATAGGAAACAAAAACAAAACAAAGCAAAAATCTCTTAGAAATGAAGTACCTGACACATTACATATATTGAAGCTATAAGGCCTGATGACTTATGATTTTTCATCCTCAACAATGGTTTTCACCAGAATGCTACTAGACTTGGAAGGGATGGTTAACAGAGCAGACACTCATGTTTAATGGCAGCATGCTACTAATTCACTTCAGAATAAATTCAGATTTGCTAACAAGAGGAAAGAACACAACAAGAAGACATTTTCCAAGTCATCTCTCTTCTAAAATCATCCGTTTTCAATATAAGCTCAAAAGCTCACACAAAATCTGTGTAAGTCCCAAAGGGTCTCTAAGTATAAAAGCTGACATATTGTAATAAAAATATAAATGTTTCATCATAAGCCTACAGTGTTTTCAAATATGGGACTCTGCATTCTCACCCAAATTGATACAATAGATAAGCCAAAGCAAGTAAAAAATTGTTTAATGTGTATAATTACTCCTCATTTTAGTAGGTTGTTCTAATTTGTAGTTTAAAAGGAGAGACAAATGGAAATAATTACAACTGCAACAATTGCATTAAGGTGCAACCATTGAAATGCTATCAGTGCTGGACTGCTGATACCCATTTCTAAAACACAGGCCTTGATTAATAGGACACATTATGTTAATGATAATGCTGAAAAAGGCTCTATTGACCTTAGGAAAAAGCATTTAATGACCATGTTGGGCGAATGAGGTTGCCCTAAGATCAGTTCCAGAGCTAAGTCAGCAACACAGTTGTCAGGGAATCTCCTAACATGTAAATACAGTCTATTTATAAACCACATGAACTCACATCTTACAGAATCCAAGATGCTGGACCAGTAAGAACAAATATTTGTTTGTAAAACTCATAAATGGGGCAGCCCAGGTGGCTCAGCGGTTTAGCGCTGCCTTCAGCCCAGGGTGTGATCCTGGGGACCCAGATTGAGTCCCGCATCGGGCTCCCCACATGGAGCCTACTTTTCCCTCTGCCTCTCTCTCTCTCTCTCTCTCTCTCTCTGAGTCTAAATAAATAAAACCTTTAAAAAATTAAAAAAAAAACCCTCATAAATGGAGGCAATATCATCAAATGATAGGCTTTGGTTAGATGTGAGAATTTAAAAGAATAAATTTAATTTTAAATTGGAGGACTGATTCCACTTTTGGCAATGACAGAGTAACAGGGACCAAATTTACTTTCCTTTGTGAAACAACTAAAGGACTGAACAAAATATACAAACATTGGACATCGGAAAATAAAGTGATCCTTGAAAAGGAGAAAAAGTCAGATAAGCCCTATCGCCCCTCTAGGTTTCTTCATGGGTGAGCATCTGGGCCAAAATCTGAGGGAGGAGGACCGACTCAAGCACTGCATGGTGATTTCCCTGGGTGGAGGAGACAGCACTGAGATACCAGGGAAGTTAATGTGAGTCTGTGAGGCAGAGTATGGAGGGGGGGGGACAGCAGCCTGTAAAGAGAGTCCATGGATCTGCACAGGCCCACTTGAATGTCCAGCTGAGTCATTATGAGCTCACACATGTAGAAAAGTACACGAAGGGAGGAGAGGAAATAATCTGAGAGCTCTTACAGGGCCAGGAATGGTCTGTATTTCCACCAGCAAGACTGGGAAACTCTATAATCCACGGGCATCAGATAGAATTTTCAAATTTTCATTGCTCAATAATGGAGTAAAATTACACTGTTGATTGCCTAACACTTTAGAGGAAGACCTCAAAAGGATCCAACTTTTTTAGTGTAACTTACCTGCATGCCAGAACAAAGGTTGAGAATATTATAGGAATAATGTAAGAGCTTGGATCCAACCAAGTAAACTTCACATTGCCTGTCATTCAATCCAGATACTGGACAAAGAAGCAGGAAAATGTGACTCTAGATGAGGAGGGAAATCCATCAGTAGAAATAGATGCAGAAATGACACCAATGATAGAACTGGTGGACAAGGATATTAAAATAATATACAACCATAATTATCTTCCATATGTTCAAGAGTATCGAGAAAAGATTGAGAATGCTAACTAGAGACACAAAAATATAAAAGAGAACCACCTTGATCATCTGGAGATTAAAACCACAAGTTCAGCATTACTCTGAAACTGAAGACCTTATAAGGAAAGAAAACTACTGACCTACATCCCTCGTCAACACTGATGCAAGAATTATTAATTGAGTGTTAGAAAATTGAGTCCAACTGTAAGATCAAGTGGACCTATCCTAGGAGTTCAATTTGGTTGAATAAATCCATCCATATAAATCACAATATCACAGATTAAAAAGAAAAACCATAAACAGGATGATCTCAATAGATGCAAAATTTAGTTTTCATTCCAGATAAAAATTTTCAGCAAACTAGCACTAGGAAGGAATTTCTTCACACTAATGAGGGAATCCATGAAGTGTCTAAAGCTGATATTTTACTTAACTGCAAAAGACTGAATCCCTAAGAACAGGAACAAATCCTAAGAAGAGGATTCTTGCTTCCCTCCAGTTCTACTCAACATTGTTGCCTTCATACTAGGCAAGGAAGAATAAAAAGCAACCAGATTGGAAATAAAGACTGTCTTCCTTTATAGGTAAATCATGATCATCTACATAGAAAATCTTATGAAATCTACAATAGATTTGGCAATGATACGATACCAAAGGCACACACAACAAAAGAATAAATACACGAACTAGACTTCATGAAAATTAAAAAAAATTAAAATAAATGATAACAATCATTTTAGGAATTCTCTATATATTCTGGGTGTTAATTCCTTATCATGTATATGACTTGCAAATATTTCCTCTCAGCCATGTGTTGCCTTTTCACTCTTAGATAGTGTCCTTTGGTGCACAAAAGTTTTAAATTTTCATGAAATCTAATTTGTCTATTTATTCTTTTGTTGTGTGTACAACTGAAAATAATATTATACTGTATGTTAGCTAATGAATTTAAATAAAAACTTTTTTAAAAAAACCTCAACAATCCAAAACCACCCAATTCAAAATTGAGCAAAGGACTTTGATAGGTATTTCTCCAAAGAAAATAGATGGCCAATAAGGACATGAAAAGAAGCTCAACATCACTAACCATTAAGGAAGTGTGAATCAAAACCACAGAAAGATGCCACTGCATGCCCATTAGGATTGCTACTATCAGAAACCCCAGAAAATTACAACTTTTCTGAAGATGTGGAAAATTGGAACTCCTGTGAACTATCGGTGGGAATGTAAAATGGCGCAGCCACTATGGAAATACTATAATCGTTCTCCAAAAAGTTAAAAATAGAATTACCATATGGGCCAGAAATTCTCCTTCTGCATATATACTCAAAACAACTAAAAGCAGGGTCTTATGGAGATATTTATACCCCATGTTCACAGCAGCATTATTCACAGTAGCTAAAATGTGGAAGCAACCCAAGTGTCCCCCACAGATGGATGAATAAACAAATGTGGTCTAGCCATACAATAAATATTTATTCAGCATTACAAGGGAAGGAAATTCTGACTCATGCTACAACATGAATGAACCTGGAGGACATTGTATTAAATGAAACAAAGCAGTCACAAAAAGACAAATACTGCTTGAACCCACTTACATAAAGTAATTAGAGTAGTCAGCATCATAGAGACAGAAAATACAATGGTGGATAGCAGGAGGTAGGGAGAGAGAAGAATGGGAAGTCTTTGTTTAATGGGTGTAAAGATTCAGTTTTACAAGACAAGAAGAGAGCTATGGAGATGGATGGTGGTAATGGTTGCACAATGTATGAATGCACTCGATACTAGTGAACCATAAACTCAGAAGTGGTTAGGATGGTAAATTTCATGTTATACATGTTTTACTGCAACAAAAACCTGGACAAATTATATTTCTGTATACTAGAAATAAACATTCAAAAAATAGAAATTTAAAAAACAATGCCATAGTAGAATAAAAATATGAAAAAATATGAAACTTAGAGATATATGTATATATCTAATAGAATATATACAAGTTCTGTATCCTGAGACAAAGTATTACTGAAACAAACTAAAGAAGACATAAGTAAATGGAGAGATACACTCTATTCATAGATCGAAAGATTCAGAATTGTTAACGTAGCAATCCTCCACAAATTCATCTTTAGATTCAGCAGAATTTCAAGCAAGATCCCTGTAGGCTTTTTTTTTTTAATGGCAAGCTGATTTTAAAATTTATGTGAAATTTCAAAGATATACAATAACCAAAACAACTTTGAAAAAGAAGAAGAAAAATAAAACTTATAATACTTGACTTTGAAAATTATTCTACAGCCACAGTAATCAAGATAGTATGGTTTTGACATCAATAAGCTAACAAATTGATCAATCAGAACACAGAGTTCACAAGACACTCTCACACACTTATGCTCAATCAAATTTTCACAAAGGTACAAAGGCAATTTAGTGGGGAAAGGGTAATTTTTTTTAACAAATGGTATTCTAGTAACTGTATATTCATATGGAAAGAAAAGAAAGAAAAAAAGATTAACTTAGAATGTGCCTAGGTCTAAATGTAAACTTAAAATCATAAAATTTCTAGATTGTAACAAAGGAGGAAAATTTTATTTCCTTGAGTTAGGCACAGATTTATTAGTTAGGAAACAAAAACACAATCCACATCCCCCTCCCCCCACCGCACACACACAAATAAAAAATTGGTGTTAGCCTCGAGTGAAATTAAAAACTTATGCTTTTTGAAAGATACTGTTAAGATGGCAAATAAGCACATGAAAAGATGCTCAGCACTAAATAGTCACTATTTAGTAAAATGAAAACTGAAACCACAATGAGACACCACTATATATACCCATTAGAATGTCTAATGTCAGAAAAAGTAGACTTCCAAATATTGTCAGGGATGTGGAGCAACTAATAAATTGCTGATGAGCATAAAAAATGGTGCTGCTACTCTGGGTAACATTTTGGCAGTTTCTTAACTTAAATATTTACCTACTCTATGATTTGTAGGTATTCAGTCAAAAAAATTAAAGTATATACTTAAGAGATTTGTACATGAACTGATATAACATTTTTATTTGAAACAGCCAAAAACTATAAACAACCAAAGCCCCTTAATAGAAGAATAGATAACCACATTGTAATAACTCTTTTTCAGTGAATATTATTCAGCAATAAGAACAAATGAACTACTGATACATATCAAAATGGATAAATCTCAATATAACTATTGAATGAAGGAAACCCACCTGCCCCCCACCACAGAGTTATATATTCTGTGATTCCTTTTATACAAAATTGTATAAAATTCGGATGGATGTAAAATAATCTTTACTGAAAGAAAACAGACCAGCTGTTGCCTGGGTATGAGGAATTGGTGGGAGGAAAGGAGTGATTCCAGAGGGCGCAGGAGATTATGAGGGTGATGCATATGTTTATTACTTGATTGTGAACATGGCTTCATGGATTTATTCTTATGTCAAAACCCATCAAACTGCAAACTTGAAATACATGCAATATATTTTAGGTTAATTATACTAAAAAATAACATGCATTTAGAAAATAAATTAGATAAAACTAAACAAGAAAAATAGACATTTAAGATCCGATTGCTTATATAATGCATACGTGCAGGTTTATATCTTTACCCACACTTATTATATCATTACACCCTCACATGCAAATAAAGAGTTCTCTTTGCTGAAGGGCCTTTTTTGAATGAACAAATAGCAGGGAGTGGTTGCTTTTAGTTTGGCTTCTTTCTAGCTACTTGATTCAATCTAATCATTCATAAAATTAGGAGGAAGGTTAGTTGAGTCCTGAAGCCACTTCTAGATCTGAATTCCATGTGTCAGACTGCTTAACACAATAGCTCATTTTAGAAATATTGAAGAATGACAGTGATGAACCATAGGCATCTTCATGTTTATTCAATTGTTCATTCAATATGTAGGTTTGTTCAGTTTATAAGGATGAATGGCATGTAGCTCTAATATCAGCAAATACATATGCCAGCTGAGGAGTGGATTTATTGGATAATTGTAGCTACTCTAAAAAATTAACTCCCAATTTTAGTGGCTTCACATGATTGAATTTTGTTTCTTGCACATGACAGACCAGTGTGTATGTTGGTTAGGTGTCTGCTGATCCGGAGACCTTGAGGCCTCTGGATTCCTTCACTTACCTTCTCTTGACAGAAGGAGCCATGAAAGATGGTGGGAGGGGGATTTTTAAGTGAAGGAACTTTCTATCTTTAACTTTAGTTTTGGAATTCTGCTTTTGAACACTGGCTTTATGATTTCATATCCTTTATTTAAAGAGAATAGTATGGGGAAGGTCTTTATTAGCCAAACATTCATACTCCAGGTCTCTAGAAATTCACAGAAATTGTTGTGAGATGTAATACTATTTGCCACAGAGTCAGATTTCACCATACCACTCTGATTTCTCATTTTGTAGAGCTGGGAATTGCATTTGCCTTTTATACCCATCTTCTTGTGCACTGAATTCTCAAAGTAACTCTAAAGCAACATTAAAAAAAAAAACTGTAGTGATTTGGGAGAGTAGGACCAATAAAGCAAAAAGAGGATTAATATCTATTCAATGAATTAATTCATATTTATTAAATATTTACTAAAAAATTAAATATTTACTAACCCCCTGATAGAGGGTAGGCAGTCTTCTGGACTATGAGAATGCATCAGGGGACAAGAAAGAAAAAAAAAAATCCCTATTCTGATGGAACTTACTTTCCAATTGGGAAAGATGGAAATAAACAATAAATAAATTATATAGTATTTTTAAAAGTTGGTGAGTTCTATGGTATGAAGAAGTTGTGGAATGGTAGAGAAAGTAGAGAGGAAGGGGTAAGATACTACTCCAAGTATAAATAGGTATGAATAAGATATCAGGGAAAGGCCTGCTCAGAAAGTCACATATGATCAAAGACTTGAGGAAGGTAAGAGTGTTAGAAGCAACAGTGTAACAGCAAATGGAGGGATGTCTAGAATGTTCTATGAACAGCAAAGGGACCAGTATGTGTAGAGTGGTGTAAGCCATACAGAGAGTAGTAGGATTTGAGGGCAGAGAGCATACTAGAGAAAAAAAAAAAATGATGCATGGCCCATTAGGCGATTGAATGGGCTATGCCTTTGACTTTGACTCTGACTCTGAGTCAAGGATCATTGGAGAAACTTAAACAGAGGAGTGAAATAATCTGACCTGTTTTTAAAAGGGGGCATATTCTAGCTAATGTGTTGAAATAAATTGTGCAGTTGAAGCAGAGAGATAAATAATTATGGCAAGAGATGATGTTCACTAACACCAAGGTAGTAACAGTAGAGGTGATGTGTAGGTAGACAAATATGGAAGTTTGATGAAGACAGATCCAACAAAATCTGTTGATAAGTGGGGCATGGTGTATGAGGAAGGAGTTGGGGGTAAGATTTTGTTCAGGGCACTTGTTTACATATGCCATTCCCTTAACTAAGAAAGGATAGAGTATGGGAGAATGGGTTCAAAGGTAAAGACCAGGAGCTCATGTCAAGATAAGCTAACTGTTATAGGTTTGGTGGAGATGTTGAGAACACACTTATATTTGTGGCTCCTAATCAGGGGCAATATTAGTGATGTAAATGTGGGATCTTTTAGCTTCTGGACACTATTGAAAGCCGGGGGACTGGCTGTGATCACCAGACAAGTGAGTGTAGCTAGAGAAAAAAGGTGCAAGGATTGAACCCTAGAGTCTTTTAACATTTAGAGATTGGAAAGATGAAGCTGAATCAGGAAAGACAGCTGAAACCTGGTAGAGAAAAGCCAACAAATCGTAGGAGCCTGGCTGCCAAGGAAGGAAGGACAAACACAGCAAAGACTGAGGGCTGATTAATTATTGATGACTTCCTTCCCATGAGCAATTCTGATGGTGGAGTTTGAGGGAATGCCTACTCCAAGGAAGGTTTCAGACAGGATTGGAGGGGGAGAAGCTTAAAGATTGCCAATATATGTGAGAGGATTTTTTTTCTGCAGATAATAAGACAATTTCTGTTGGAGCAAGTGGAGTCTAGACAGGGTTTTGTTTGTTTCGATTTTAAGGCTGGAGAAATAACAGTTTGGAGACACTTCCAGAAGATATGGAAAATTGATGCAGAATCAATAATTACCAAAGCCATATTCTTGAAGGGATGAGAGAAGTTGGAATCCAGCTGAGAAGGAGAGAGGTTGGTTTTGCATGAAATCACAAATACACATTCCTTAGTAAGAAGGGAAAGCATATCTGTGGATGACATCCTAGTGGTTGCTTACATGTCCTGGTCAGAACTTCCAAGTGTTGCACTTTGGGGGCTGTTCATTTCATTTCATTTCATTTCATTTCATTTCATTTCATTTCATTAAATTTATTTTATTTCATTTTCTTAAATAAAAGACAAGACATTAGCTTACAGTGGGGAAAGAGATGCTAGATATTTGGATAGAGAGAAAAAGCAGACAGTGATTGTTTATGAGATGAAGTGTGGAAGGGGCCCTGGAAACAGAGTAGGGAAGGTACAGCTTTAAGCACAGCTGTGCCCACTGTCTGGATGTCAGAGGAGACCAGCATGGATGGACCATTTGTCCACATGCAGTGTGGAGGGAGGAGAGAACAAGAGTCAAGCTGGGATGGCTTTTGCCAAAGAAGCAGCATGAGAGCTAGAGCCCAAGGTGGGGGGTGGGCTTCCAAGACATAAATTGGGGAAGGGAAGAGTGGGAGGGAGAAAGGCAAGGAGAAGCAACAGTGGGGGGGGGGGGGAAGCCATGCCAGAAAGTGGTATGGTGAAGAGAGTATGGTCTCTGGGGGACTGAAGGGTTACTGTTGCCTTGGAGACCCCAGAGCAGAGGGGGCCAGGAAAGAAGCTGCCGTTGGGGAGGGGCTGCAAAGACCACCAGTAGCCAGGGCTGTGAGAGGAGCTCACAGGTGAACGGTGGAGCAAGCTGAGCAAAGATCTGGGAGGACAGAAGTTAGAGAGTGAGAAGCTGAACTGTGTGAAGATGACTTCTGTGTGCCTGGAAATCACTAATAATTAACACTAGAGCAGTCCTAAAGATAGTGATCGGGAGCTGGAACCCGAAAATACAGAGATTTGAGGAGGAGTGATCCACATGTGACCCACAAGGGGGCTGGCAGTAGGTGATGGTAGCAGGTAGGGTTGTGTCTGCGGGTGTGTGCAGGTTCATGTGCATGGGTGCGTGTTTGTGTGTGAGTGCGTGTGCATTGTGCATGGGTGTGTGTGTGTGTGTGTGTCTGCATGTGCATGTCTGTTCCTGTGTGTGATATATGTGTACAGGTGCATATGTGTGTCTGAGGAAAGTGGGAGGTGCTGGAGTGAATCGGAGAATGTTGCAGAAAGAAGAAAGTGTCCTTATGAATTTGCATTCCGATATGATTGAAAGGTCAATATACAAATAAACAGATGTTCACAAAAAATCTATTTTAATTTACACATCAGTACTCTTTTACCTCATAGGTTTAAGGTATGAGGTCAATATGTAATCTGGGGAAATAATTGATGGGAACTGAAGTTGAAGTCTTACATAGACAGCCTGGTCTTTGGCATAATAATCCACTGGGGGAGGTGATCATATGTTTTATTAAATCATGACAAAAGAGCCATACCTAAATCTAGTTTCAGTGTACTAAACAACTCAGTTCCCAGTTACATTTGGAAGAAAATTTCTCATCAGTAATAATTTATTAGAATCCACCCCCCCATAAAAGAATAAAAAGTTGGCCTGAAATAAGATGAACACCAAGAAACATAATAAGTTCATGGTTCCTTAACATCTGCACCTCAAAAAAATAAATAAATAAAAAATAAACAAACATCTGCACCTCAAGCAAATTTAATCAAAGAGACATGGTCTTATTTTAGAATACATGAAATAGAAGGGGAGGTATGGATTAGCATTTTGTTTTCTGAAGTTGATTTAATTCAAACCAATCATTTTAATAAATGTGGTATAACTAATGACTATTATGTTTTTAAAGTACCAGAAAATTAAAGCCCAAAGAAGGCTGCCAAAGAGTACAGTGGGAATTGTGCTCTCCCAAGGAGAAAGACGGAGACTAGGAAAAGAGGCATATTGAAAACAACCAAGCCTGAGAGAAATGCAGACATCAAGAGACAACCGGAAGCAGAAGAAGCAGGCAAAGAACGCAGCTATTTGAAAGAAAAAAAATATACCTAAATTTGACGTTTGTTTCTATGTGTGAATTGCATCCTAAACTTTATTATTGCCTTACATTTTTCCTGCAATTTCTCCTTCCTTATTTTATTCCTTTTAATATAATGTCTTCTTATGAACAACCTCAGGTTCATTGTGAAATGAGGTATATGTAAATAAATACACGTACAGGCATATTTAAATTTATATCTTCATAGGCACTTTCCTATTCAGTGCTAATGATTTAAAGACATGCGTAGTACAGTTAAGACAAATATATTAGTTGATTTGAATTAATAAAATTGTAGAGGTGGTAAAGAAAAACAAGTATTATAAAATTGAGAGTCAAGTTAGCATGTTAGATGATTACAGAGAAATATTAGAAGTGACATTTTTGTTGGGAAGGGCAAAAGCATGTTTGAAAATAAATTTACTCATGTTTTCACACCTGATTGGAATGTCCTAAGTGCTCTGATAGCAGATCTCCTCCCAAGATGTGGCTGAGGTCCCAGCTTCCCTGAGAAGACTCCTTCTGGGCTACGCCTACTCTGCTCTTCACATAAATGCTTTCAGTTTATTGGGTTCATTGTCCTTGGTTTTGGGGGTTTTGTTTTGTTTTGTCTTTTGGAACTTAATCATAACTCCTATTACTATAGAAACCACCACTTAGTGCTAATATTCATATTTACGGGGAACTTACTGCATGGGGAGCTTTGCTCTAAGTGCTTTACATTATTTTATTTAATTCTTTAATTCTCACAATAACCTTGCTATTTTTCTTATTATGATCACCATCATTTCTAATTTACAGATGAGATGATATTTTTTAAAAAGTCGATTTAATCGAGATTGTTCATGACCAGGATGCTTTTGTAGGTAGTCGCTAAAAGATGAGCCAAGGTGAAGGAGATTCAGGGTGGAAGATCCTTCCTGGCTCTGGTCATGCTCTGTCCCTTGGCCTGGTAACACAGGGGTTTGGTGTACAGTTGCTGCTGTGCCCATGTTGTGTATATTTCCATGGCATTATATTTCACAAACAAAAAGTTGTAACTAGAACACAAGCTCATGTAGTACGTGACACAATGTTAAACAGTCATTCAGTACCTGGTTGATTTCATTAAAGACAAATTGATGATAATCAGTGATTAATTGCAAAGGCAAGGTTGATTCTGAAATAAAAGCTAGAGTTTTCGAATCTTAGATGGGAAAGGGACCTTTCCAGTTCTAGCTGAATTCCCTACCTAGTCATGGACCCCCCTGTACCATGTCTAGGAATCGTACAACTTAGGGGGGAAATGACAAACTAACTTGGTTGAGTCAAGCTTGATTTCAGATCAGAGCTAATATTTAGGAGATAGTCTTCTTTATGTTAAATTAGCTCATTTCCTATTACTTCTTCACACTGATACAAATTCTTCTTAAGATACAGAAGAAAAGGCTGTTAAAAAAATTAAACAGAATGATATTTTACCTATATCTTATTTATTCCCCTGCCTCAAAACCAGGCAAGAGGAGAGTGTAGAGTATGGAATATTGTCCTTCAAAACAAAGAAATCAGGTTAAGGTCCCATACTTTTAATAGAAACCAGTGGGAAATACTTATAGGGGCCTAACACTGTGCTTGCTATGGCTTGACTTTTTGTGCCTCTTCCTCACCTGCCCAGATTCCTATGTTGAAAGCCTAATCCTCAATGAGATGGTATTTGGAGACGGGGCCTTAGGAAGTTATCAGGTCATGAAGGTGGGGCCCTCCTGAATGGGATTAGTGCCCTTACAGAGAGACACAAAGCGATGATCCCTCTCTCTCTCTCTTCTTGTGAGGACACAGCAAGAAGGTCGCCATCTGCAAAGCAGAAAGAAAACTCTCACCAGGAATCCTGTGTCCTGGCACTTTGATCTTGGACTTCTCATGCTCCAAAACTGTGTGAAATAAATGTTTGTTGTTTAATCCACCCAGTGTATGGTATTTTGTTACAGTGGCTTGAGCCGACTAAGACATGAATGGCACAGTGTTAGAGTGAATGCATAGCTGATGTCAAGGCTGAAGGTGATTTTTCATCAGATTGAATCTCTGGTACACAAGCTTACATCTGAAACCTGCACAACCTCCAAACAATTACCATGGCAATTTTATTATAGTTTTGCACCCATATTTTCAAAGTTAGACATTTTATTCAAGAATGGTAATACTCCACTGCCATCAGCTATGGATTTGCACCTGCTGACATGCTTTTCATATTTGCTACACCAAATAGAGGCTCAATTCCAACTGGCACATTTGTTGATATTATGAGCTTTTTGGTGCACAGCTGAATATAATTCAGGAAAAAGATTTTCGGAAGCCTTTTTTTCTAGAACAAACTTTGTGCTAAGGATTTACTGCTTGGACAATTATAAAATGTGCTTTATCTCTAGCTTCTGAAAATGATTCAGTGTTCATAAATAAGTTAAAATTTATTTCATAAACTTCAAGGAATTTTCTTATTATAATGATTGAAATACAATATTGAGAAGATTAATTGGGACAATAAATATATTGCTCTTTTTTTCCTATCATTTTTTCTTTTTCTTTATACTTTCTGTAAGATATACTTGTGCTCTATTCTTGCTATGTCTTTCCCATACTAATTTTATCATGTATGGCATAATTTTGGAATTTTTCCCTATTGAGAAAATTTAACATGGTGCAGTTGTTATGTTTTTGACTTATCCTCATAAAATATGAAACATTCTCTAAAGGGGATATTTCCTCTCCTCTTTCTTTTTTCTTTTCTTTCTTTCTTTTCTTTCTTTTCTTTCTTTCTTTCTTTCTTTCTTTCTTTCTTTCTTTCTTTCTTTCTTTCTTTCTTTTCTTCTTTCTTCTTTCTTTTGAGAGATTCATGTCTATATTAGCCAAACTCAATATAATTCTTAAAAGTTACTTTATTTTCCACTATAAATGCCAATACAACAGATATTTCTTTCTTTTTTTTAAAGATTTTATTTATTTATTCATGAGATACACAGAGAGGTAGAGAGAGGCAGAGACACAGGCAGAAGGAGAAGCAGGCTCCATGCCAGGAGCCTGACATGGGACTTGATCCCAGGACTCCAGGATCACGCCCTGAGCTGAAGGCAGGTGCTAGCTAAACCGCTGAGCCACCCAGGGATCTCACAACAGATATTTCTAAGGAGATTAGAACTATAATTTAACCAAATCTCTATTAACCTACTTTGCATTATTATTTTAAGTATTCGATTTAAATGTTGTGACTCAGAAAGTTACAATGGTCTTATTGATTCCAAAGGATTGCTCCTTAATGCTACATTATTTTAACGTATTTTTCTATTCAACTATTCAGAAGTTCTTAAAAATCATACCTATGTATACATCAATTAGTAGTTTCACAAACATTATTAGAGATATGTGTTTACAGATAGCAATAATAAATACATATTATACTTTAAATTCTCAATGCATTTTTGGACAGAAAGCATACAGATTTCTTCTTAGAGGTTACAACTGCATTTGACAGTCAATATTCAAATACTAACAATAAATCAGAATGGCATACCTTGTCCAAACAATGGATATGTTTACTGATTTAGGTAGGATGGAAACCTAGAGGCTCACAGACATTACTCAAGCTCAGAGACACCAGAAATGATGAAGTAGGCACTTAACTTTTTGGCCTCCTGAACAGCCAACAAACAGCAGCAGATTTTGGCAGATTATTGAGACCAACACTAGACTTTAATGCTTCCTTACTTTTACATATTTTAAAATACATATGGCTCAATGAGAAAAAATATTTCTGAAAACTTACATACTATGGAGACTTTTTCTGACCAAGAAAACAAAACAACAAAAACTTCACACTGAAAAAAATAATACAATACTGAATATGGCCTGTGCCTGACTTCAAAATGTTACCAAGATTGAAGTGCCCGGTGACCTAAATAGAAAGAATGATTTTTTTTAAAAAAATTATTTATTTATGATAGTCACACACACACAGAGAGAGAGAGGCAGATACACAGGCAGAGGGAGAAGCAGGCTCCATGCACCAGGAGCCCGATGTGGGATTCGATCCCGGGTCTCCAGGATCGCGCCCTGGGCCAAAGGCAGGTGCCAAACCACTGCGCCACCCAGGGATCCCTAGAAAGAATGATTTTATGAAGATTTTACTATAATGGTCACTTATAATAATTTTTTTAATAGAATCAATACTTATTAATTCATCATAGTGATAGACACTGCAGTTAGTCTGAAGAATGTAACAATCACCAAAACCAAAGCCCTTTCTTCAAGGAATTTCAAAATGGCAAAGAAATGAAACCCCGTTTTTGGTGTTTTCAGAATATAATCCATAATCTCAGCATCCCATGGTTCTACAAATGTACCCACATACATACGAAAATAAGAATTGCTTTCTGGATTTTTTTGTTTTTGAAAAAATGCAAATAAAGCTTTTTGTTGGCAGCCATAGATAAAACTATTTTCCATACAAATAAAACAGATGTTTAACACTTGATTTACAATCTATTGTGTAAAATGACTCAAAATTGGGCATCTCACTCCAGGGTTCTATGAAAACAGTAGCATAACAGAGAGTGGAAGGGACAGAGAAGACATACAAGCACACATTGCATTCTCTAATCTACCTTCAGATTCTTTGCTTCCTGTTTTCTTCTGTTTTCTTTTTGTTTCTGTTCCATTTTACCTGTTTTGGGTGTAAATAAAATCATCTCTGGATTTCCATATAAAGATAAGCTCTTAATTCATTAGGTAGAATGGATGCTCACATGCACAATATTATGAATGGGTGACAGAGACAGAGATAAAAAGACAGATACTCAGTAATCATAGCTGTATTTCAAGAAGCACTTCTCTTTTTAAAGCTGATTGTTTCAGGTTGTAACTTTATATAGGAAAAAAAAATCCATTCATTTCCATTTGTATGAGTTTACTAAGGCTGCTATAACAAATTACTATGAAGTACATGTCTTAAAACAGCAGAAACTCATTCTTTCACAACTCTGGAGGCCACAAGAGTGAAATCAAAGTTCATCAAGCTTGGTTCCCTCCTGTGGGCTCAGAGAAAGAATCTGTTCTTCACCTCTGTCCTGGCTTTTGGTGGCTGCCAGCAATCCTTGGCATTCCTCGGCTTGTGGATGCATCCTTACAGTCTCTGTCTCTGTCTTCAGAGAGCCTTCTCCTCGTGTCCATGTCTCTTTGCATCTTGTAAAGACATCATCATACTCCAGTAAGAGCTCACTTTACTCCATTATCTGCAAAGGCCTTTTTTTTCCCCCCCAAATAAAGTCACATTTACAGGTGATGGAGGAGAAGATTTAAACATATTTTTGGGGAAGCACAATTTGTCTCAGTTTCTCAGGCTGCTACAACAAAATGCTGTTGATATCCAGTCTGGCTTATAAACAACAGAAATATATTTCTTACTGTTTTGGAGTCTGGAAGGCTGGGATCAAGGGACCAGTGGATCTGGTATCTAGTAAGGACCCACTTCTTGGTTCATGGATAGCATCCTCTCTCTATGTCTTCATATGGTGGAAGGGGCAAGGGAGCTCTCTGGAATTCCTTCTATAAGGATGCTAATCCATTCATGACAATTCCCTCTCATGACCTAGAGGCCCTCCCAAAAGCTCTGCCTCCTAACACCATCACATAGGGGTTAGATTACAACCTGTAATCTTGGGGTGAACACAAATATTTAGACTATAATACAGTTCCATTCATTACAATCAGTCAAGTCACATATTATTATATGTGTATTACTGGATGAAGCATTCACTGAAACTCAGATAATTAAGACCAGAGCATAATAGGCAAACCACCTAAGATCAAAGGCAACCACTGGTCAGTCATGAAGCTGGACGTAGCAAACATTCTGTAGTATGTGGATGCATAAAAGTCACCTTGTTTTGTTTTTATATTTTCTACTCCAGAATTGATAAGATTAGTTCTTTGTCTGGGTACTGCTGATGAGATCATGATAAATAGCTTGAAGTATTTCAATAACCTGCCATAATCTAAAGGTTTATGCACAGAGAATTATAAATGAATCATTTGTGCTACCACTTACCATGTGAAAACAATGATATTGAAGAATCAATTTCTCTTTGTTCGAGGACATAGTGAAGCATGGAGCACCTTTCGTCAGATAAATTAATCGTTGAACTCATTCAGAGTCAAGCTGTGGAGCAGCTTGGAAACCTTTTGTTCAAGGGAGGCATTAAATGTCAAAGGAAAATTGTTTCAGTTAACCAATTGTTCTTTAGATGTATCTCCAGTGAAAGCAGTTTATTTTTCCTTTTAGTCTCTCCATATTTTTCTTGCCAAATCCTGTGAAGACAACCATCCCAAACACTTTGTAAGATATAGTCACATTTTCAAAATGGTGTTAATATTTTAGTTTAGTAGTCTTCTTTTAGAAAAACAATGACCATCTAGGAAATTAGTGTCTCTTGAGACAAGAATAGCTTAGGTACTTTTAAAGGTTAGCCATAATTTCTGTTAGTATTTCAGCTTCCACTGCTCGCTACAGACATTGCCTCTTGACTGGTCTTGTTCCAAGACCCCCAGGGAATGCCTGAAATCAGGGATAGTTCCAAATCCTAAGTGTATTATATCTTTTCCCATGCATATTTACCTATAAAGTTTAATTTATAAATTACATTAAGAGATTAACAATAGTATCTAGTAATAAAGTAGAATAATTGTAACAACATACTGCAATAAAAGTTATGTGAATGCAGTCTCTCTTTCAAAATATCCTCTTGCACTGTACTTTCCCTTCTTCTAGTGATGATGTGAGGTGATCAAAATGCCCATGTGATGAGATGCAGTGAGGGGAGTGATGGGTTGCTGGGACGGAGGGGTAGGTTGTTGAGGGTCATCTGCTTCTAGAGCATGGTTAGGTGTGGGTGAAGCCATGGGAGGCAAAACTGAAGATAAGGGGGAGCTAGTGTGCCCTTTTCCTCTGTAGTCTCAGACCTAGTTCCTGAGCAAGAGCATTTTTGTACTCTACAGGTTATAGGTTACAGACCAGCCTATAGCTTGCTAGCCTTGGGTCAGGTGCTCACCCTTAATCCCAAAACCATATATAAATGATTATGTGTCCAAATACATCAGCCTTTGGGCTTCACTATCAGTGGAAGCATGCAGGTATTTTGATGAACACACTTAAGACAGTTAGAGTCGACGATCTTGAGTGTTTTAGGAGTATGTTTTAAATGATTTATTCAGTATTTAGATTTCTGGGGTGGAATATAGAGTCCTACTTTTTGTAGTCAGTCAAAATGTCCCTGGCAGTGCTCCAGAAATGTTGGATATTGTCATGAATGTATGACAGTAAGGGCGCGGAAGGTAGTCAAAGAAGGACTGTAAAAATATGTTTCACATGGTAGGTGTGATAAAACTCAGTAATAGGATCATCTCAGCCTTTTCTCCATGTTAGACTCTGATAAGAAAGAACATTTTATTTTTTTTCTCCCTTCGGTAAGTTTAGGAGGAAAAAGTAGAAAATGGAAATAAAGTATTTGGAAGGGTGATGATTACATTTTACCTATTAAATAGGAGTGTAGTCTATCACCGTAGAATAGCCATACTCTAACTGGAGAGCACTTCAGTTGTGTGGCGCAGGAGCATGATGATAGAAGGACACTCTGGTGCTGGTGGGGGAAAGGAGTGAGTGATCATTTTGGTTCTATTGGCCGTGGAAGAAAAAAAAGGGGCCCCCACTGCTCATACCTCATAGTTTCACAGAAAGAGAAACTTTCCCCTGCATAAGCTCAGCTTAAATTTGAAACAAGAGATGTTTAAGAACAGTGATCTGATCAAGCCATGGGATAAAGAGAGAATAAAGGCACGCAGTAGGGAGTGGGGACAGGAGTTCAGATCTCCCAGGAGCAGCTCACCAAGAGAATCAGGGAGTCCCCTGTGGCCCATTGCCCATGGAGATGATGAAAAATGCTTGACAGGAGCTCAGGACAGAGGGAATGATGACAGAAGGACATCTTCTCCAGATCCTGAGTGTGTCCTAGCGATGAAGCAAACACAGGGCCTGAGAGGCAAAATCTCCCCCGAAACCAGGGAAGGGCAAAGCAGGTTGGCTACTGCTGGTGGCCAAAGGCAACCATGAGCCTTGGAAGCTAACCTAAAGCTGCTGTGCAGTGTGGTGCTGACCAAGATTCTCACTTCCTCCCTTCTTTCTGCTCTCACTGTGCCCACTATCTCTTTGACCTTGGTGACTTGGCTGGCTGTCAGGGTTTAGGATCATCTGTGATCACCGTTAAATTGAGTTTTGGGATGGACATGAGAAAATCCCATTCTGTGTTTATGATTAAAGGCCTTGCCTAGCATAAATAAAACCATAATCTTCTCTTATTATGAAGGCTTTTTTTCTCTCTCTCTCTCTCTCTTTTTCTAATTCTGAGAAGGATAGAGTTCATTTACAAGTTAAAATGCACTGCAAAATAGTTAAATGTAGCATCTGGAGATTTTTAAAGAATGAAGGAATCATCTAAAAGCAGCTTAAAGGAAGAGATTCCTACCTGTGATAAGAGACTGTTAAACACTAACATTGTCCTTCCATTTCATTTAAAGCTTTTTGTAGCTGAGAGAGAGAGAGAGAGAGAGAGAGAGAGAGAATATGTCCCATCGCAACAGTCTTTTCTAAGGAGAGAAAACATGATAATCATTTGCAGAGATGCCTACTCTCTTTTGGAATTAAACTTAAGCAGAAAATTATTACATAGACTCAAGAACATTATCACAGTATCACCATGGGCAAAAAATCAAAGGTGATTTGGGAGTGCCGTATCCACAGCTCTGCTCAGCATTCCACAGAAGCCCACGCTTCCCTCAGGCCGTGTTTACAAAAGAAACCATGTAATTACTAGGCAAACCTCAGCATCCCAAAGCCCTTCTTTTCTTTGTGGTCATAAACAAAGCACCTGTGAGACAATACTGTTTATTACCAGGTATTTAAGATAAAGGTGTCAGGATGAACTCATGGTAATGACTCAATGCAGAGAGAACTTAAGTTTATATTTGCATTGTGTAGGTCAGGAGATATTTAAATTCTTCCCCCTGAGGAGAGCACTTGATGGGATGAGCACTGTGTGTTATACTAGAAGTTGGCAAATGGAACTTCAATGCAAACAACAACAACAACAACAAAATAAAAACAAAACAAAACAAAAACAAAAAATACTCCCCTCCCTACCTGTGGTGGCACCCCCAGAACCAGATCATCACAGAAAGATGTAGTCTTCTGGAGAATTATGAGCCACTGCTTCAACCCCACGTTATCATGCTAACGAAAGGTAATCATTCTGCGTTGAGCTGCTCCCATCAAAGCAGTGGGAATCTGTCCAGTGTTGGCTAAAAAAGTTCGTACAGGCCACTAGGGAGTGAGTGGGTTTGGGGAGAAGAAAATGTAGAAAGTGTGAAGGCCGAGAATGTTGTGTTTTTCGGTGAACCTAACTAACCCTGATTAGAAGGAGAAAATGGTAGAACAAAAAGTATTATCTGGATTTTCAGGAAATTTATGTTTATACTGAGGCTGTCATCTGAGTAGCCCAGAATATTGTTTCCCTTGGGGCGTTTCCACAGGCTTATCCCAAACCAGAGCTGAGAGGCACACAGTCCTTGAGGACATGTCATTTAGCTGTGGGTGGACTTCCTATTTTCTACATTTTAATTTAGTGATGCTTTTCTTATGGACAATCTTATCTTGATAACATACTCCTTGGTGAGCATGGGCTGTGTTGTCTAGCAGGAGACAACACAACCAGCCCCAGAGTGGCCCCGACCATCAGCTCAGTGTTGGCTGGGCCTCAGTGCTGGAACTGTTGACCGGCCAAAGGAAACAGGAGTGGCCGTGTCAGAGTCTGTTGGTTGTGGGCCCCTACCAGAATACAGTAATTACAAACACTTATTCCCTTGGTGCGGTGGGGGTCAAGCGCAGAGTCCTTGCAAGCTATTTATATTGCTGCAAGAATTCTCTGTTCTCAACATTACCAAGGTTTATACAAATGGTCATTAGGAAAAATTGACTGCACTGAAGAAAAGTACATTCTGTACTTGGAAGTGTTTTGCACGTATTCCAAAAGGCTTGAGAGGAAGGAGGAGGGAGGGCGGTGGCGGGGGTGGGGAGGTGGGGGTGGGGGGGTGGGGTTCTCACATTTTTGGAGAACTCTCCCATACATAAGGCTTTCATTAACGTCAAAAAAAAAATTCCTGACTGTAATTAATATTTCAAAGTTGTGCGTATCTACGCTGAGGTCCTCAGACCCAAACATGAGAATGTGAAAATAATAAATTTCACAGGAGGACATTCCCCCCCGTATTCGAATTATAAAGAAGGGATTCTTTCCACCCCATTCATTCTCATGTTGACCTTACGTTTGTTTCTGTTTGTGATCTTGTGCGCAGTTTTAACAATATTTCAATCAAAACACAGCAAATATCCATCCCGAAGTCCAGGGCCACAAGACAAGTTTAATATACTGATGGCTTCAGTTCGATTTAAGCTGACAGTGTCACATGTCCCACCCCTAACGTCTTATCTGCCCTTCTCACTTCTCAGAAATACCTTCCTGGCATGCATCCCAACAGTACTTGTATTCTTAACGGGGGCTCTGGTGATAATCTTTGGGTTTTTTGTTTGCTTGTGTTTTTAGTAATTAAAGCTCCTTGAATAGCATCTTATTCTTTATACTAAATTATACACGTCACTTGAAATATTTGGTGTTTCCATGAGTTTTAGTGATTTTAATAATGTTAATGTACTACCTAGTAATTACTTGCTTCCTTTAGAAAGTAATGAAAAATAAATATGCCCTGGAAAACTAAAAGGCATTGAAAAGAATTGTTGTGATATATACTGAAATATCACTTTTTATTATTGCAACCATATTACACAGCATCAGGGTGCACGGGTTGAAGGATCAGAAGGGCTCTGTGCTTGGGGTCCAAGGCTGCATCTCCTGCTTCAAAGTCCCACTGATTGTACCTTTGAGGTGGTCCTTCCCACCTGCCCTGTAGGTACCCCCACCTGTGCCCCGACCCAGCACTCTCGGCACATAGCCCCACCAGGTTGGGGGTCTTGGTGCCAACAGAACTCTTCCAAAGGGGTGTGTGTGTTGAGCTGCTTGGGCAGGACATGGGAACAGGAGCATCTAAGTGAATCACTTGGTCTCTGACCCTCAGCTACCTCAAGAGATGATGGAGTAACACCCACCTCCTGGTGCTGTTGGGAGAAATAAGAGGGGACCTGTGTAAGGTTGTCAGCACCAGGCCTGACGTGGAGTAGTTGCTAAATTACGCTACTCACCTGTGGCCTCTGTAGTCTCCATTCCATGGACCTGGCCACCTCCTCTTACCTGTTCAGTTCCCCACTCCAGGCAACAGTTTAGGGAAAAGTAATTCACATCTCTAGCTCACAAGAATAATTACAATAGTAATTTCATTACTGAGCTGTAGACGTATTGCCTGCTTGATGACAAGAAATCAAAATATGAGGCAATGAATTAATTTACTCATTAAACATTTTTTGGGGTGACTGCTATGTGCTAGGTACCATGCTAAGCTCTGACAGGCCCAAAATAATTCAGACTTAATGTCTGGCCTACAGGAATTTATGGTCTAGCCAGGGGGACAAAGCTGCAGGAGGACTCTGGAGGAGAGCCCACCTTGGCACACAGATATACCAAATATACAGAGTAAACTGGTGGCCTGGACCCAGACTCCGCTTCTCTGAGGCTGAATCATGTCATGTGAATGCCCGAGGGTAGGGCTGGATATTGTGCACAGCCTGGCATTGACTACTCAGGTCTATCCTCTGGAAGCCCAAATATCCCTTTTGTGTTTGGAGAAAGAAGGGCAGTGGTCAAATGGAAAGGGTCCTTCCACTAACACTATGAGATATTGCGTACTGTGGGGGAGAAAAAATAATCCCCCTCTACTCTTCAGAGTTCTTGGTTGAGACTCCTATGATAAAAGACAGATAAACAAGGAAAACAACCCAAATAGGTTCATGAATATGTACCCCTCACATGTACATGGGAAATACCGAGGAACATGAACAATGCTGCAGGTGTCTTAGATTCAGGCCCACACACCATCCTAGTAGGGGATGGGGAGTAAATGGGTTAGGGGAGATGGCTGGGCTCTTAGGAGAAGAGATGGGAAGGTGACAGTTTGTGGTAGTCTTTATAGGGTAGAATCAACTCCATGTCTTCTTTCCTGAGACTAGAGTCAATCTTCTCAGTTGGTGAAGCTCCCAGGGAGGGGAATGAGGACATTGAGATCCTTTTGGAGGATCTGTCTTCAGGCAGTGAGGGGAATTCAGAGAAAACCTTTCCCAGCTTCTGTTTTCAGAACCTTCAGCTCAGAATAACCAGTATGTCACAGATGCACATTTTGAGGTGGCAGGTTCTGCTGTCCTTCAGACCAAAGCAACAACAAAGCAAGCCTCTAAAACAGAGAGTGGCCAAAGGGAGCCAGTGTTGTCTGTTCTTCTAAGGCTGTTCACCTGGTCTCTCCTCTGTGGGCCTGTGTGTGGAGAGGGGCTGCACTCTTTGGGTCCCAGGAGCCCTCATCTGGACGCAGGTATCAGTGTGCTTCCAGTGAGAAAGCAAGACCTGCACCCCGAAGGCCACAGGCAAGTGCCAGGGATACCTCCTACAGGTGGGGGCCCGGAAAAGAGGGGGGCATCCATTCCTCAGAGCCCAGTTGCAGTTTCAATCTGGGGAAGTGAGGCAGATGGTCTGATACTCAGTCAGTATGGATTTCAGCAGGGTAACCCAAGTATAAAATTTGCATTTCAAAAAGAACACTCAGCTCACAGAAGAGGCAGTAAATCTAAAGAGGGCAAAATTTGTGACAGGAAGAGCCAGCCTGAGGCTGCGGGGGCAACCCCCAGGCTATGGGATGAGGAGCTGAGCTCAGGCAGTGACGCAGGAGGAAGGAAGAAGGTTTGAGGAATGCAGAGTCAGAGCTGAGGGAAACGGAGCTGTGATTGGGAAGGAGGTGCTGAGGGATGGACAGGAATTGAGGGTAACCACAGCATGTCGGCAGTGGGGGCTCTGTAGCTTCCTCTGCGGGGGCAGGAGGCGTGCCAGGAGGGAGCAGATGGGATCTGGGGGGCTCCCATGGTGGTGGTGGGGGCTGCCAACAGGACTGCCTCTAGTGTGCATGCACCGCTCTGGAGTTCCAGGAAGGGATGTGGGCTCTGGGCAGAGTCAAAAACAAGGGAGTGGAAGGGATCAGTGGGCAGGGTTGCAAGAGAAGAGAGAGATGAATCCCCTGGGAGACTGCAGTTTAGTGGAGGAGAGGAAGGAAAGCTTTCCACGGACACAGAAGGAGAAGATCTCAGAGGGCAAAGGACTAAAGCCACATGAATGGAGTCCTTGGTCATGAATGGGGTCCCTTCGGCGTTTCACATGGATCTATGGGTGTGGCAGCTACTGAGTGGCTCTGGGTGGACTGATCTCTCAGAAAGCATCAAAGACAGTGAAAGGGGTTCATACTATGGCACCCCAAATTATGACACTTCAGTAGAACGATTATTCTGAGTTTAAGATAATTGAGAAGAAACAGGTAGAAGAAAAAGCTCTCTGCCTTCCCATTTGCCTCAAAACAGGACTGAAGTTTGTAAAAGGAATTCCTCCCCCCACCAGGAAGGACAGAAGTTAATCACCAGAGACAATTCTAGACCCTGATCACCCCAGAGATGGCACAGAAAACCTCACTAAACTAGGCTTTACCTCCCACTAGCTCCCTCGAGACTCACCTCCTCATGACTTGCTGCCCTAGGAACTCAGAATTCTTTTCCTTTGTCTTGTTGCCTCTCTACAAGTGTATTGGTCTTTGCTAAGATTCTCTATGAACCCGAATTCTAACCACCCTCTTGGGTTACTCCTCTCTGAGTGCTCCCATGTGTATGCACGATGCTGGCATCTGAGCCTTGAAGTTAGCTACCTGCCCCAGCAGACGAGTGACCTCCAGTGCCACCCATCAGCTCAGCACTGGGTGAAGGTGGACTTTAAGCACCAGTAATAGCCAGTTCCCACGGAGCTCTTCAGGAAGGCCAACCTCAGCCAGACACTTTAGGTCAATATTCACTCTGGGCCTCGAGTCTCCCATTTCTCCCTTAATTCTCAGAGCATATTAACAAAGTAAGATTCATTTGATCTTAGTTTTATAAATGCTGAAATTGAGGCATAACGATTCTAAGGGGGATGTCAAGGCCCTAGAGCTACTGAATGCAGCAGATTCAGGTTCTGGCTGACTCCAGAGCTAAGATTCCCAACACCACCATCTAGAAAACTAAACAGAGCACAATCGTGGAGGGCGGGGAGCACTCACCCTGAATGCACTGGTAATTTTAAGGAGTGGGAGGTCCAGTTTGTGTTTCGGAAATTTCGCTGGAGTTTGAGTTTGGAGGATAGACACACTGGGGAGACCAATTAACTTTCTCCAAGAGACAGGTGAAGTCCTGAACTAAGTGAGGCAGCCACCAAGCAGATGGGGGAGAGGATGCTGGGCTAACTTCTGTATACGATGAGATGATGCAAGGAGCCATGGCATGCTGTGGACTCCAGAGCACCCAGCATGTCCCCTAGAATGGATGGTCAGTAAATGTCTTGATTCCACGTGTCAAAGAGTTGACTATAAAACCTCTCTCCCCACCTCCACCCCCGGCATCACAGCTAGCACTGCTGCTGATGACCAGGGAAACATGTTGCCCCTTGTCCACTGAACCCGTTCACCTTCCTTTCCCTCTCCCAGCTGCCAGCTATCACTGATCATGCTCCCGTCTTTGAGAAGTACTCCAAGGAAATGCTCTTACAAGTCAGGGAACGCCAGAGCTCCTCATTAGTGCTTAAGTGCTGTGGACATTTATGGCTCTGGCTATTCCTTTGTCGTGAATATTATCCCATTATATCGAAATGCTTTATAGGCCTTAGTAGGAAGACCCTACAGACTGCAAGTCCTAATTATTATTATTGCCATTATTACCATTGTGATTTTTAAAGTATTTGCAGAATGGTCCCATTAAAGGACAGTTTATTACAAGTTTACTGTCTTCCGTTTCTCTTTTCCAGCGTTTCCAATGCTCTTGATCTCTCTTACAATGTTTTATTTGTTCCCACTAATGAAAAGAGAAACTATTAAAAGCATGCTCACAGAATACAAAGTCATATATTTATTTTGAATAATCTCCTCATAATAACCCTATTTCTTGCAACAACAGAATATGAACATCTTGTTGATTTTCTATCTAAATCGAGTAATATGTATTAAGTGCCCTCATCTGCTAAAAGATGGGCTATTCAAAGAAAGAAGAGTAATCGCGGATAATTGATAGTGATGATGTCTTTGGCATATTGTTATATTTAAGCTTCCTTCTATCAGCATATTCAGACATACATACTCACTGGTAGTGGCTATTAATTTTAGGTCAATTAAATATTTTTAAAGATATTGGTGTTCTCTCCTATATCTTTTGACATGTAATCTCAAGGAATTTCAAGGGTCTTTGAAGTCCGTTCACAAAACTCCAAATATCCTTGCATTCCAATTTCAGAACATTAAGTTTTAGCTGATCAACATCCATTCTCCTACCTTTGGTAATAAAAGAACGTAAAATTTCATTAAGGAAAACAGAGTTTTCCTGTTTTGGGGACACAGACTCTATTGACCAGCTCCCCAAGTTGGATCAGTTCGCTTAAATTGATCAGTACATCCTAAGCCCGTCGAATATAATGATTGGTGAAGCGACAGACACATAACACAGTGAGAGTCAAAAAATTGAGAAAATATGTGCTGTTGCTTGTGGTGAAGAGGAGCCTTGGCTCTTTCTCCGGGCTTGATGGTGTTGGCTGAGAGGCATGGGGCAGCCCCAGTCACCCTTGGTTCTTAGTAATACAGTTCAAGTGCTGAATTGGATCTAATCTAAAACAGCCCTACCTGCGGATGTCTCTGTTACAGGAGCTGAGATTTTTCCCATTTTCATTAAGGCAGTTTAAGTTGGGTTTGTTGACATATACAACACAAATAGTCCTGAATGATAGGCACTAGCCTGGAGACACAGGCCCTAAAGAGGTGGTTTCACTTAAAAATTTGCAAACATTTTTGGTTTTGACTGTGTCTTATTTGAATGTGGTGTTATTGGGGATTTTCATTGAGTTTTTCAATTTTTTATCCTTCAGTGATAACTAAAAAGCTAAAGAAGAAGTTACAGCAAATTCAGTAGAGCCATCATGAACTTCTAGAAAAATATTGATTCCTAGAAAGTGGAGAAGTGAAGCAAAGCTAAATCATAGGAGAAGTAAGATGTTAGAAAAATGCTGGGCCGATTGATATATAGCTGAAGATGTAGCAACATCCAGAGGGTTTCCTCCTGTAAGAACTAGGCTTGAAGAGAATTTAATTTAGGATTTCAGGTGTAATCCTTCCTGCTTGCATGATACACATGCCATTGAAAGGGAAAGGAAACATTTTAGTTAGGGTAGATTTCCTAGACCAAAACCAAAATGAAGAAAGATGATTCCTGAAGTCTTCACACAGGATTACTTGCAAGGAGAGAGAGCAGAGTCTTACCGTGTGTGCACTGCTCACTTCAAATGTGAGGTCTGATGCAGATTCTGGAAGTGCAGGATAGGGAGAAAGAGCAAAGGCTCGCTATTTTAGTTCCATTTGAGTTTTCACTTGATTGAAGTGGAAGCTATGTGAATAAATCTTTTCAATTCCCAAAGAGCATTAAATAAAATAATACCCAAGACTTTAAAAAATTAGTAGATATATTGATATTTTGCAGACCACATATGATGAACCTAAGGTTTTTTAAAAGATTTTATTTATTTATTTGAGAGAGAGAGAGAGCAGGAGGAGGGGCAGAAGGAGAGGGAGAAGCAGACTCCCCACTGAGCGTGGAGCCTAATGTGGGGCTTGATCTCAGGACCCCAAGATCATGACCTGAGCTGAAAGCAGATGCTTCATAGACTGAGCCATCCAGGTGCCTCAGTTTTTTTGTTTTGTTTTGTTTTTTGTTTTTTGTCTAAATAGAATAATGACCGTTACTAATACATCAGAAAGTAACCTGGGTCAATTCAAAAGCACAGAACCTCTGATGTAATGTAGAGATGGTTAAATTATATTCTCTCAAATAACCATTTCCTATAACATTTAACAAATTCCTTTATTCTAGAAGTTTGATTTTTTTTTTTATTAGAAAATGTCATGATGGACACTCTTGAAAGAAAGAAAGGGGAACTGGTTACTTAGTTTTAAAAGTTGTTTAAGATACACAGTTTTTCAAGTCACAGTTTCGAACCAGTTTCCTCTTTTTAAAATTTTACTTCCCTTATTATAGTGTAAAAGCCTATTATGTACTAAGATGAGTCAATATTTGTTTTCTTATCTCAGCTTCTCCTTGGACATTTTAAAAGTACATGGTCTGAATCTTGCTTCCTTTAGATATTAATATTAAATGATTATTGTATTAGAGTTCTCCAGAGAAACACAACCAATGGGTTACATTGCAGAAGATTTATAATGAGGAACTGGCTCATGCTGTGATGCAGGCTGGAAAGTCCCATGATCTGACAAGCTGGAGACCCCAGGAGTGCTGGTGGTGTCCGTGTCAATCCAGAGACATGAGGAGCCTGATGTCCCAGCTCAATAGCCAGGCTAAAAAAGCAAATCCAGCTATCCTCCACCTTTTTTTGTCCTATTCAGGCCCTAGAGAGATTGGATGAGCCCTCACACTGAGGATGGAGATCTACTTTGCTCAGTCAACCCAATCAAATACCAGCCTCATCTGGAAACTCCCTCACAGACACACCCCAAAATAACATTTAACTGAGTAAGCTGAGAACTCTGTGAATCAGTTGAATTGATACATAACATTAAGTGTCACAATTCTGGAGAAAGTTCTTCTAGGCAAGCAGGTCTAGGACTTACTGTAGCTCCATCAGGGATGCCTCCTTCACCAACGGCTCACTGTGGATCACTCCTTCCAACCAGACTCTTCTTTTCCAGCACATATATAGCCTACAAAAAGCAGAAATATCTTTAGAAGTAAATATTCTTGAAGAAACTTCATCTCCAGTTTCATAGCAACGGATATGCAAACATTGAGTTTTATGGTAATCAACAAAATACATGTCCAAAAAGCTGCAAACAAAAAGCAAAAAGTGACAAAATCATCTTGTCTCCTATAATTTTCCACAATATGACCAAATATGATTTCTTCATTTTCTCAAGTTAAACTTCAGCAGATAGTATATAGATAATATAATAAATTAAAGATCTATATGATCTATATGCATACTTATATATCTATCTATACAGAGATAGAGAATTTGGGCGATAAAAATGAAAAATCATTTCATAATTGAATTGCTTGATAAAAATAGTACTCCATTTGGGTAATGAAGTGTTAGCCTTTGATGGAATGGCTTTGGCATGGGTATGTGTCCATATGACCCAGAGAGAGAGAATAACGATAAATATGTTTCTGATTTGCCAAATGAAAAATCTCAATACAAAAATCAATCACGTTTTATTTTAAAATAACACAAATTCTTCCCTCGTCTTTCAAAATTTACCACTGAAGATTTTTCTCAAGGAAAATGAATTGAATTCATCCTAATTAGTTCTGATCTTTCAAATGAATATCCTAGTCCTGCAAAGATATTCTTTCATGTAACTGCCCTTTAGAAATGCCAATAAGCATGTTTCTGCTTTCCCAAGAGAATATTTCACATTTTCTAAGGACAGAAAGTGCCAGCATGTGTAGTTGAAATAACTCTGTGGTAGCATGGGGCTTTCCCATTTGTATTACAGGATAAACAGATCTAGGCAGGGTATAAAAAAGAGAATAAAAGATCTTTTACTGAAACTCACCATACATTTCTTTTCAAAGGATCTAAAATGATGAGTTCTACAAACAAAAGCAGGAGAAAATATTAATTCACTGCCCTGTTTTATTTGCTAGATTGAAAATATATATATACAACAATTCTGAAAAAAATTATTTCAGTGAAAAAAAAATCTCCCCAAAAAGAAAATATGTCTTATCCAAGAAAGACCAAAGTAGATATTAAAGATCTAAAAAAAGCAATCAGTTGAGGAGAAGACTTTTAAAACAAGGGTACATCAGTCAAGAACCAGATAAAACACACAATGTTAAAGGGGGCTGTCATCCAGGGCATTCAATGTCTGAGACTCATTACATGAGATGTAGGAAAACCAATGTGAAAGTGTGGAGGTGCCGTGTTGTGTCCTGGGCGTTGCTGATGACCAACCCCAGTGGGTGAGGGTGGTTACAGGAATGCTCTTCCCTGCTCAGGACAGTGACTTGGCGCAGGCTTTTGGAGAACAGTTTGGTAGCATCCAATAAAACTGAAGATGAACATTCAGTTTTACTGAGAAATTACATTTGTAGGTATCTGAGGAAAGCCTGGAACTTCACTTTAAAAAGAAAATAAGCAGGCAAACTGTAAAAAAAAGAAGGAAAGAAAGAAAGAAAGAAAGAAGGAAAGAAAGAAAGAAAGAAGAAAGAAAGAAAGAAAGAAGAAAGAAAGAAAGAAAGAAAGAAAGAAAGAAAGAAAGAAAGAAAGAAAGAAAAGAAAGAAAGAAAAGTGTGTGGGGGGAGGAATGTCTCGCAACAGAGCCTTAAAAGAAACATGAGAAATCTTGTTTACAAAAAGACTATAAATATCCATAAAAATATGATAAAATGTTGCCTTTCTGAAATAAGGACAGAACCCAATAAAAGATAAAAGGAACAATCAGATAAGAGAGGTTTGTGATATGAAATACAAGAGCAGACATTTTTCTGTAAGTCTGAAATGTTGGAAGGTGACCTGGGGGAGATGGCCCAGGAAGCAGAACACGGGGAGCAGGGGCTGAACCAGGAGAAGGAGCTGGAACTCTGGGAGCTGGTAACCCTCACTAGGATACAGGAAGGTGCAGGGTGGTGGTGGAGGGAGCTCAGCCCCAGAGCTAGAGCTTACATTGCAACAGAAGGGCAGCAGGTGGCCAGGTGTCCCCAGTCCAGTGTTGCTCTCATTACCACCCTGTTGTAGTGACCTTTGTGTTTCCCTTCTGGGAGCATTTAGTCCTTCCCTGAATTCTAACTGAACACATTAAAATATAATCAGCCAATATAATGCACTGATTTAAAAAAAAATGTAATGGAGCATAAACTCAATTGCTTCTGGAAAAAGAACATTTTCTGAGATTTCACATGTACAAAATACTGTAGGCCATCTCTTCAGTTTTTGGCACTTTGGAAGCTGCCGGAAGAATCCCACCATCTCACACTTGCACATGTTATGTGAGTTGTGCAGAGCTCCCCCTGGATTCTTCTTCCAAAACCAAGGCTGTAAGAGCAAGCGTGCTTGGCCATGCTGCTCTCTTGGTGGAGTTGGGCCCAGTGTACATCTGCCTATGTTCTGTACTGCTTCTATGCAGGTAAATCACCGAATCCTGGACACATGGTCTTAAAAGAGGATGGCCTAAGAAAAGATCCTTTACTATCAGCACTGATTAGAACTGGTCTATGTGAGTTATAATAGAAGAACAAACAATTGGGAATATTCATATGGCAAAATACTGTATCACCCTAAAAGGATTGCCCATGTAATAGAATACACTCTCCAAAAGTTTGTGAAAAAGCTACTTAAGCAATGGAATATACAGCACATTTCCACTTAAATTTAAAAATGGACAAGACAATTTTAATCCAATTAAAAGTGGGCAGAGGATCTGAACAGACATTTCTCCAAAGAAGACATACAGATGGCCAACGGACACATGAAAAGATGCTCAATGTCACCCATCATCAGGGACATGCAAATCAATAAGGGGCACCTTGGTGGCTCAGTGGTTGAGCATCTGCCTTTGGCTTAGGTCATGATCTCTGGGTCTGGGATCGAGTTCTGCATCTGGCTCCCCACAGGGAACCTGCTTTTCTCTCTCCCTGTGTCTCTGCTTTTCTATCTGTGTCTCTCATGAATATATAAATAAAATATTTTAAAAATACCACAATGAGATATCACCTCACACCTGTCAGAATGGCTAAAATTCAACAACACAAGAAACAAGCGTTGGTGAGGATGTGGAGAAAAAGGAACCCCCGTTCACTGTTGGTGGGAATGCAAACTGGTGCAGTCACTGTTGGGAGTCAACAATAGGGAGGTTCCTCAAAAAAAATAGGGGGTGCCTGGGTGGCTGAGATGGTTAAGCATACAACTCCTGGTTTGGACTTAGGTCATGATCTCAGGGTCATGGGATTGAGCCCCAAGTCTGGCTCTGTGCTCAGTGCAGAGTCTGTCCCTCTCTTTCTGTGTTCCTCCTCTCCACTTCTACTGTCTTTCTCTATCAAATAAATAAATACATCTTTAAAAAAATGAAAAATAGAATTACGCAATGAACAAATAAAGGGGAAAAAAAGAGACAAAAACCAGACTCTTAAATATAGAGAACAAACTGATGGTTTCCAGATGGGTGGGGGGTGGGTAAATTACATGGAGGGAATTAAGGGGATTATTGTGATGAGCACTGAGAAATGTATAGAATTATCAGATCATTATATTTTACACCTGAAGCTAATACAACACTGTGTGTTAACTGCACATGAACAAGAAAATAATAATAATAAAAAAAACCCAGACAACTCAGTATAGGATTTGCGAACACAATACATAAATGTAGCATAAAGTAGGAATGGGATGACAAAGTGTTGGCTATCTCTAAGGGGGAGGAAAAGGCCAATAAGGGACTTCAAACTTACCAGTAAATTTTAATTTCTTAAAAAAGTCTGAGTTATATATATTGAATCATGAAGACTTGAGAAATCTGGGAGTTCATTTTATTATTTCCTGTATCTTTTTTGGATTTTATAATGAATACTGAAAATCCCAATCCTGCATAAAATGTAAATTGACCCCATTGTCATCAGCACTAGTGAATTTTGTACACTTCTGGGCAGCTGTGCCCTCTGAGGGCCGGGGAGAAAGGCTGACTACCTTCTTCAGCTGTTGGCTGAAAATGCAATCGATGAACATCTTTTTAATTGAATGAAAATCCTGACCGCTGCAAAACTGGAAACTAAAAATAACATTCGTTTTTAGAATTATCATTGCCATCTAGTCCCTGATTGGCAAGTCATTGCTCCCAATACTTATATGAGTTCTCACGAAGTGATAATTTCCCATAAAAACTCTTTGCTTTTTGTCGGCCTTTGGTCTCTGTAATTCTCACGGCTGTGCACTGAATGTTGGTGTCCTTTCAGGTTCTTCCTTCTGTGGGGACCTACCCATCCCCCGTGTGACAGTGTTAGGAGGTGGCACCTTCGGGGGGTGATGACTTCATGGGGGTGGAGCCCCTCAGATGGGATTAGTGCCCTTATAAAAAAGACCCCACATCGTGCCCATGTGGAGACACAGTGAGAAGGTGGCCATCTGCCAGTCCAGGAGAGATGCTTCAGAAGAAGCCAAACCCACCAACACTCTCATCCGAGACTTCCAGCCTCCAGAGCTGTGGAAAATAAATATTTGTTGCTTAAACTCCCCAGACTATGGCATTTTGTTAGGGCAGCTTGATCAGGTAAGACATTTGTCCTTCCCCAAGTGTTGGGGTCCTCTCATTATGGCAGTCCTTGGGCAGGGGACGAGCAGTCCCCAGTCAACAATCCTGGGTTCAAAGTTACTGAGCCTAAACTCACACTCATTCAGCAAACATACAATGGAAAGAACTCAAAGAAAACAAAAACATATATCCTCATCCCCTCCCACCCATTCTCATCTAGACATTGCTCACGGTTTTACAAAATATAGCTGAACCAGGGAAACATTAAGTGCTTTCTCTAGACCCACTGTGGCCCACTTAAAATCCTCCGATGCCTAAAGGCGAAGAAATACATAATACCTTTTTGTCTGAAATAATCTCAGAGCCATCACAAATTGATTTATTAGAGAGAAATGCAACAGATAAATTCATTTCCAAAAAAATCACATGCTCGTTATCATCGGGGATCATTAGTAGTTGCAAGAAGGGAATCAAATATGGGTTTGTGATTTTTGGACATTTTATCACCTAAAAAAGAAGGATTAAAGGAAGTGAATTTTCTAAAAATGTCCATGTGTCCATATAACGTTCCTGAGGTCTGAGTCTTATGGCAGCCCTGGCCTGCTGGGGGTGCCCTCCCGGAAGACGGCGTGAGGCTCAGGTGCACACAGGCTGAAGGTTCTGATGTAGTCACACGTGGACTCTGAAGTCTGATTATCTCAGGCCTAAGCCTTGGGTCACCCGTAGCTTGATCTCCCTTCCTTCCCTGGAGAGAAGGCCTCCTGGCAAAGGCCTGTGATCAGCGTATGACCACAACACGCGTGTGTAGACATTTCCCCGCTATAAAATGATAGGGGTTATTTGGGAACAGAAGGGTGAAATAATTGACCGTTCACAAGATCATTTATACCCATTTTTAAAGCCTGACTTAGAATCCTAATTCAACTAAGGAATGGGAATCTTCTACACCGTTCCATGCCAGAGAAGACATGTCGGTTGTGTATCTCCTAACAGTCCTCTTTTAAACCACCCTCCTGGATTCGGTCCCACCAGGATGGCTTCCCAGGTACTGCTGTGAGACTCATCATGCTGTCGTCACTTCGCAAACTAAATTTACCATCGTGGCTTGAGCCCCGAGGACCCCATTCCCCTCTTTCCGTGTCAGTCTGCTGGATACAGCTGGGGTTCCCCGCCTCTGGGGTTGCTCTGAAATTCAGATGCAGTAAGCGATGCCAGGTCCTCCCAGAGCTTCACACGCCAGGGTCTGCTCTTCTAAGCCCCACTTACATCTCCTTGTGTCAGGCATACAGCTTTATCATTCCGACAGAGGAGAACCGGATTTCTGTCTGTTGCGATAAAGCTCTTCCCAGAGGAAGTTCTAGTAAAACCCTGGGGTTTTCATCCTGCAGATTTAGCCTGCATCGCATTGTCTCAATGTCTTACTTCTTGATGTTTCAGGTGGCTTCTTTCTTTTTATTAGGATTATGCTCCAGTCAGACAGTGACTTGTCTGAAATCCCAGCTGACGGAGAACAGCAACTTTCTCCAAAAGTGGCATTTCCTTGGGACCTGGGGACACCCATATTCATCTCCCTCCTATTTAATACCTTTTTTTTAGGAAAGACCAATCATCCATCCTTCACAGTATTGAAACCCACCCACTCTGAACTCTTACTCTTTCAGGCCCAGTCTCCTGGGCTCATATTTCTTAAATTCCTTGAAACAGCTCAACAGAATAGGTACTACTTCCTACTTGAGTAGCACAGAGAAGAGGACGTAATTCATCCCAGAAGATGCCATCATAAACCGAGTTTGTAAAAGGGTGGCAGGATTCTTGGAAATGGTTCAAGCACTCAGCCTACATAAAGGAAACCCAGAGAGAGGCGGAGTGCTCTGATTCACATGCAGCTCTCCTCAGATGCTTACAAAGGACTTCTCCATTTCCTTTTTTTTTTTTTTTTCATTTTTAAATCCCATCCATTACAGCAAGATGTAGTGAGGGAGAGTCTAGCTGGAGGGGTGTGCCGAGTGCTGACCTGGGCATTTTTCCTGAGGCCTTTGACCGGGGAATGACAGACTCGAATGCACAGAAGGACATGCGGAGCCCCCTGCTCCATGGAGCACACCTTGGTTTCCCCTTCTTTCTCAGCCAGTTGACCACGTCTGGGTGCCCTGGAAGGCATAGGCAGAGGATCCTAACACGCATGCACATCCCAGCAGGGCTAGAATCGGTTCATTTTAATGCAGCCTTCCTGGTTGCAGTGTGTAACAGAACTCACTAATCCAAAAACAGACAAAAAGAACGATGCCCCATTAAAAACAAACAAAACAAAACAAAACAAAAAAAACCCTCACAAAACTGGGCAAAAACTCCAGAAACTAATCAGCAAGCTCCTTCTACTCAACACTCAGATTTGTCATCAAACTAATCACCATCCTCGGTGCAGAATTAAGTGGCCACATCTGCAGGACGCTGTGCCAGACATGCCTGGAAGCAACTCCTCCATCCCTGCGGGGCTCAGGCGGTGAATAGTGATGCACCAAGGCAGGGCCATTGGGACTGCACGCTATGCACACGCATGCACACACACAATCACACACACACTCACACACCTCACCCACTCACGCACCCGTGTGCACCATCTAGCTATCACATACCTATTTTCCAATCAACTGTGGTGCCCTCTGTTTAATAGAACTCAGAAAAGAGTCTGACTGTGTGCCATCATCTTGCACAATGTTTATGAATTAAAATCAAGCAAAATTTCGAGGTCGATGGCAGAGAACGTGGAGCAGCGACTCTGGTTTCCTCTGGAGAAGCACATATCCCACTTGAACTGCTCCAGAGAAAATCGTTGTGTGTAAGTGCTCTTACACTGAACCGTTCGGTATGTGGTGCAGAGTTGTTTAGGGTAATGGTTGCTCCCTGATTTATCTATAGGAGGAGAGAGAGGTTTTCTCTATTTCTGTGTTAAGTTTTATGATGAAGCTTCCCACCTAAATTCTCCTTCACTGTCAATTTCTAAAACCCAACATTCCGACATTCCCCCAGGCAAATCCATAACTTACTAAAAAGGCTCCTGTAAGAATAACAGGAATTGTATTTTTTGGTTGCTATTTACTATTCTGTGATGAGGTGTCACAGAAAAGGTAGGTCCTACCCACCATTTCCCCTCACGAGCAATCTTCTATGTGTGAAAATCGATCCTCTTTTACTCGGTTGGTTGCTGAGGGAAATTAACTGGGGCCTCTTCAGCCTTTAGTGGATGTGGCCTCAGTAACACAACTTCAGCATCTTGTCTCCCACCTCCCTGCTGTGGACACAGGGCCTTTGCACCTCCCGTCCTCGCTTCCCACAGATGTTTGCAGGGACTGCTCTCCGGCTTCCTCTACCTCTGCTGAGATGACACCCGCTGGCCGCCGTGTTCCTCCCACATTAGTCCTGTCACTACCACTTCTCGCGGATGGCTATGGTTTTTAGTATATGGTCATTGTCTCTCTCAGCCAACAAGAATATAAACCAAATGAAAACAGTGAAGGCGTCTGTTGTGCACACTTTTATATCTCAACATCCAGACCAATGCCTAGGACATAGAAAATGTGCAATAAATCTTTGTGGAAATGATAAATCATCTGGTTCAGTGTGTCACCAGACACAGACTTAGAAATTAAATGTAACTTCCGTTCTTCTACAGAATCTGTCACACACCTTTGCTAGGCCTGAGGCAACCTCTTGACTTGCCCCTATTCGCCTCTCTCCCACCTTCCCAGGGAAGCATAGAAAACAGACGCCCTGGGGGCTGATCACCAGGAGAACTGGCCTGTTCACACACCACTCTCCCTGGCAAGTACCCAGGGCCCTGGGGACGATCAGGGGTGTTTATACACGTGGTCACACCAGTTCTACTGGGCAGAGACAATCCCTGTGCTTGGCAGTGATTTCACACTTACTAATGTGTAGTTCTTCCATGATGGTTTATATCTGGGCACGGGAAAGCCATTGGGCAGATCTAGCCTACAGCCAGAGGACACTATGTTTCTTGGCCTACTCATTCCTCCTCTTGTGAATCTACACAGTCTCTGTGCCGACCCCAGGAGCCTGGACCACAGCTCACCATTCTCAGTTCTACGTGGGGGAGGAGACGGTCAAGGATCCAGTGTGGAGACATGAGACCTCACGTGGAGAGAGGTCAATCTTCTTCCATTTCTAGACCATCTTTCTACTCCATCCAACAGTGAGATGGAGAGCCTGCCTTCTTGTAGGATGTTCTTAGGACCAGAAAGCACCATAGTGAAGGGGAAGAGGCTACTGTTTTCATAGAGATATACCATGGTGGGGAGAACAATATTCAATTAAATGAGGCATTATCTTAGAGAGCACCAAGTGTCATAAAGTGAATAAAGCTGGATGATATAAAACATGTAGCTCTGAGGAAGTCATCCCCTCAGATTCTCTGGATGTGTGAGCTGCCAAGTCCCTGAATGGTGCTTGTGGTCGGGGTTATGGAGGTGGCATTGGAGATGCCCAGGCATTTTTTCTCAGCTCACGTGCCTCAGAGGTATGCCTGGAGATGAGGATGAAGACGAAGTTACCTATCAGAGACTCCTTCCAGGTCAAGCCCACCAGAGAGCTGGGGAGCCAAATCAGGAGAGAGAAGAGGTAAGGCTCAGGGGAGTCCCGGCACTGGTCTGTTTTCTTAGTGGGCTCCAGAGACCAGGCTGCCCCCCAGAGTTGGCTCCTAGGATGGAAGGAAGCACAGGAGAAAGGGAAGGCATAGGTGCCTTGAGGAGGGAAAGGAGGGGGTACAGGTCAGGGCAGCAGCTCAGTGAGTACAGGGAGAACCGTGAGAGGATGGGGGTGCTGGGACCCAGGCTTTAGATCAGGGTCTGAGTTCGATGGGATGACTTTGGAGGGCCAGGAACAAGTCTGCTTTATTTTTTTTTTTAATTATTTCAGAAACTAAAGGGAAGATGATTTGCAAGAGAGCAGAAGTGAAAGCTGGGAGTACCACACACAGACGTGGAAGATTCAGAATAGCTCAAAATGTTTACTTTTACATGCTTCTGGATTTACGTAAGAGCCAAGACTTGAAAATACATGGCAATTGAGGGCCTCTGAATATCTGCTTGTCTGTCTACTTATCTACCAATCCATATGCACTCACACACACCGATTATTTCACTTCACTAATTTTTTCGTGGAATCCCCTTATGCCAAACCAGATTTACATTTCAAATTTCAGGAGCTAAAAATGATGACCTCTTCTCAGATCCTAAACACATCAGACCCAGTATCACAGGACCCATGAGTGAACTTTAGTACGTATTGGGTTTACTATCTCTTGCAGCAAACATGTTCAAGAGATTATAGAGTAAGATGCGTGTTCCTCAAATGACAGACTCAAAAAATTTTGGAAACTAACTCACCCAAGAGCTCAGGAATAATCTAAACGATTATTAAAACCAGCTGGATGCCATGACAGCTTAATATTTGAAAATAGAGAGATACGTAACGGCTCATTATCTGTGTCTTCACAGCGAAAAAGAAATGTGTGTCTGTGTTTTCATGGAAAGATGGACACCCGTGGGTTACGTGCTGCTGTTTCTCGCCTGCTGGACACAAGATCATTTTGACACGAATCTATGTCTTTCTCTGGATCTGCTGGTCCACGTTATTTGAGAAAGGTCAGAAGTATTTCCGTGGCCATTGCCATACAGTGCTCACTGCTGACATACTGCGTTTCGGTCTTGCTTTGTGATGTATGTCTGTTATAATGTGAAACCTCAAACGTTCATGGCTAAGGAATGCTTTATTGCCTTAATTAGTACCGAGCGATACACACACATTATTTGAAACATGATCACACGCATGTTAGAACTTTCTCCAGATCTCTGTCTTGAACCCTTTTTCTCGACAGGCTTCTGTCTTATAATTAGTGTCCCCATTTTTAGTTTAAACAGAATGTGTTGTAAAACCAGAGGCACCTGTGCTAGCCTCTTAAGATTACAGTCAGGGGTTGATTTGCTTAATGGACTGAGTGGAAACACCATTTCCAATAGGGTTGATCAAAAATGATAGTTTAGCCTGTTGATGCCTTTAGCCCTACATGATATGGGAATATATTTGTTCAACATAGGAGCTAAAATAAAGACATGACAGACAAAACAACAACAACAACAACAACAAAAGATTGTGCCAATTGTGTCTGAGGAGCAACAATCTTTTGTTCCGTCCATGCCTGTGAAGCGCACCTCTATGCTGGTGTTGATTTATAGCCTTCTGCTGAACGGGAAGCCTGCCTGTTGCATATGAAAATAGAGCAAGTGCACAAAAACATTTAAATCTCACCAGGGTGGCTCCGATCACTTGCATACTTATTATGCCCGCAGCTACTTCTCCTACGCAGACAGATATAAACCACCTTCCCAAGGTGTGCAAGTCACCTCCCGCCCCCCTGCAAAGTGAAGATGAGGGACGTCAATCCCACATTCCAGTTACCAACACTTTCTCCATCCTTTAGCCTCTCTTGTTTCTGAGAGCAAACCTCAAAAAGTCTGTACAAATTACGGTAGACTTCAATCTTCTATTTTTATTTCCTTAATTATCTCTTGTCTTCTTAGATAGTGTACATTTTGAAAACCTAGTTTTGTCCAAAAAAAAAAAAAAAAACAGAGGAGAAGATTTAATTGAAACTTTTTAGAAAGCATACTTGTCGCCGAGAAATTAATCAGCAAAATCAGTGAGCTAATTTTAATGATGATTACTATTTTAATGGGTGCATATTTTTAGCTCTATCTGGAATGCAAAACTGCTCTCTGACTTGGTGAGATTTAAAGTGAGCACAAACTGCATTTTGCCACATCTAACAAGCACCAGATAGCACATTATCTTAATTCAAATTAGGAAGGTATTTATAGACCAGCCTAAGAAGCTGCAGTACAGGTACTGAATAAATGATGCTGGCGGAGACCGGACCCTGATAAGTGGGTAACGAGTCCCCGTGATGGCCGCAGCCGTCCTGCTGACAGCCACAAGGATCTCATTCTATCCCATTTCCCTTGTTTTATGAAGGAAAAAAAAAAATACAACAGCCTATTCAGGCTAAAGCTGCAAACTACTGTATGAGACCTGTTGGGGTGGGTTGATGGCTCTTGTTGATCAAAAGTGAGCGCTTGTGTGTCTAGCATTTAGTCCGAGTCGAGAATGAAATTTTCCATAGGACATCGTGTTACGAATTGCCATGACTCATACTGTGTTCCCATAAATAAGCCCTCTATGAAAAGTGTACTGTGATCGTGGCCCTGTGGAGTATCTGCACCCGTAGATTTTTGACCTCCTCTCTGTTATGTGAACTACATTTGCTGTCATTTGTTTGCACAGTTGAAGCATTAGATGAAACCATAATATTTACTACACACATTTGTTCTCTGTCGGCGTGATAGATGGCCAGGCGGCGTCCTGCCGGAAAGGCCAGGGCCCGGGAGCGCACAGAACGGGGGGCCTCACCGTCACTCACTCCATTGTAGCAGGCCCTGGCAAGGAAACTCGATATTTTGGAAGATTTCATTTTTAAAATAATGAAACTAGAGCTTTGGAGAGGAGCTTCATGGAATTGGACACCATCAAAATCATAATGACAACATAGCTGTGTCTTATCTGACCCAGGCCACTCCATGGCTTCTGGGCACCACCCCCAGCTTCTAGAACAATGACCTCAGGGACAGAAGGCCTCTCTCCACCCATGCCATCCTTTCCTCACCCAGAAGACTGTGGATAAATGAACAATTAGGGCTTCTGACTCCGGTAGCAACTGGCCTGAAACTAAGAATATTTCAACTTTGGCAACTAGCATCCATCAGAGTACAGAGAGGCATCCACTATTGATTTACCTCCACGCAGCCCAGAGATTGTCCCCAAGATGAACCTCCAGTGGCAAAAATGGAATACAATTAAATGAAATGATTCTCCTTTCCCTGAGAGACATTTTTGTTAGCAGTTTCTATTACTGAAAGTATTTATTTAACCTTTTATCATAAAATAGCCACCTTATTAGACAAACGCACACTCTTATTTTCAGTACTAGGATTTTAAATATTTCCGAGCTCCTCATTATTTGCAGAAATACCACACAGTCAATGCTCTTAGGACTTCGTTTTTTTTTTTTTTTTTTTAACATTGCTTAGATGGCACTGATTATGCTTGCTGGATGTCAGATATATCCCCACACAGGCATATCCTCAAATCCATGTGCCTGGACCTACTTCCCCATCTTCCCCATCATTTTAGCGATAGAACTTATGTTATATCCACAAAAGGGAGATTTTATTCTTTTTAGACACATACCTACTAGTAAACAATTGTATTTATATATGTCAGAATTGAACTGTGGCTTGCAATTAGAGGGTGTATTTCGGTGCTTGTAAAAATAGGCAGGAAAAGGAACGTAGTGTCCTTTCTCCCCTGCTATAGACACACATTGTTTCCTGGCACAGGAGGGAAGAGTTGTTACCCCATAAAAACAGGTGCTGTGACCATTCCTATTAAGGTCTTATTATTCAGCTTGTCTCGCATAGCTTTTATATGCAAGACGTGCTAAGCACAAAGGAATATAAATATTTATACAATAAAACATCCTCTTACCTTAGAAGTCTGTTGGGAAAAATACAGGTGACGGTCCCCTCCCTGACATCGGGTCACAGTCTCCATCCTGTTTGCCTGTGCTGTCGTGACAGCTTCACTAAAGGAGCTCAAAATTTGCCCACACCCATTTGTGATCCCAAACATCTTCCCAAAGGATCTTTCTCACTCTGGGTCTGTGGGACATTTTGTATAATGAGCTTGTTGGAACCGAGCTTCCCCCCGCCCCCTCCCCCAACTCCACACCCAGGGCACCCAACAGTGTGGACCAGGAGTCTTGTAAGGACGTCTAGACTTCCACCTGCCTTGCTGCTGTGGATCCCTGCACGGCCTCTTCTTTCCATTGGTACTGAGTTTCTGCCTCTACACTTAACCTCTTCCCTTTCCCTTTCTTTGTATGCTTTCACTTTAGGTTGAGTTGTCCGAGAAACAGACCTCCAGATGAGGGCTTAGGGCAAATATTTATTATGGAGATTCTTTTGAGGGAAACCAACTGGTGAGGGAGTAAAGGAGGTCAGTAAAAGTGAGTTTCGGGTGATCCCACAGGGAGACCCAGGTGGCACCCACCTTGCAGTGTTGTCCCTGCTGGAGACGGAGGAGGGGCCTTCTGTCCTCTGGGGATCCGTCCTGGAAGCGGGGCTGTGGATAGAACGAAGCAGGTGGAGGGCTGGACTCTAGGCTTTTCCAAGGCAACCCTCTGAAGAAGGTCCTTGTGAGGCAGAGCCCAGAGCAGTGGGGGAAATACAGGGCTGGTTAGGAGTGAGAGCTGGCGGTCCTGGATGGTGAAGACTGTGTGCCACCACGCTCCTGTTGACCAACTAATACATTCTCTTTCTGCTCCTTCTTTAGTAAATCAATGCATTTGTGATTCTGTGTTTGCCTTAGACAGCAATGAAGTGTTAGAACCCAGAGTGTCACCTGCATGACGTGGAGGACATCATCAATCATGCCCGTCTCTGAAGCATTTTTCAAATGAAGAGTTGCTTCCAGGAATGAGTAACAAAAGTCGGGAAAAATGAAACAAGACTGAAAAGTATCCTATTTACACCAGCCCAGTTCCAGCCTCATCGAGCCAATGAGTGGTGTAAATTACATTTAAAATTTAGGTTGGGTTTTTTCTTGAAAATAGAGAAACATGGAAAATGAACAGAAATAGCAAGTCATAGGTTTTCCTGACTGGATATTTATGATAAACTTAAGAAATCTTATTAAGCAGATGGATGAAATGAGCAAGCACCTAACATTTATTGAGAATCTCCTGAGTCAGTGCAGAGAACGGGCCTCATTAGTTTGCAAAACAATCATTATGGTTGAATTAAATTCTTTATTTTGTTGATGAACAAACTAAGGCTTAAATGGAAGTACTTGTCCAATGTCACATAGCTTGAGTAAAGCTGAAATTCAACTCTGTGTTTTCCTAACTCAAAAGGGGCAGTTGTGGTTTTTAATTTTTTTAATTTTTTAATTTTATTTTTATTTAAAAAAATTTTTGTTGGAGTTCAGTTTGCCAACATATAGGCAGTTGTGTGTGTTTTTTTTTAAATTTATACTACTTGCATCATAATAACTAATGGGGAGGAAAATAGATAGTGAGTGTCTCAAAAATATTACTTAGCAGCCAAACTGAAAACATTCACTAGATACCTCGAAATGTCCTTACTTTTGTCAAATATTTAAGTGATGTTATACTATGCTCTATACTCTTAAATTCATGTTTTTAGTATAAAATGTGACAGTCATTGAGCCATGATTGAGAATCATATTATGTAGGTACACATTCATACATTCGTTCAACAAAGAAATATTTAAGCATTTACTATGTTTTTTAGGGAACTGCGATAAAGAGATGATTAAGCATAATCCCTCCCATCAACAGAGCTTCCTGTCCTGGAAATGCAGTCAGATCAGTTTACTGAAATGCTGTGGGACTGGCCAGGAGGTGTGCTTTGTGCCACAAGAGCATGAATGGTCAATTCTACCAGAACAGGCTTCATGAAGAGAATTATGTTTAATAATACAGTCTTTAAAACTTTATTAATAAGTTTTAAATAATTTATTTTATTAATTTAATTTTTTAATAAATTATTAATAGGAATTTATTTGTCTGAGTGGGGGACAAAGAAATTATAAGAAGAGGGAACTGAAGGGAGAAAAATCAACAGGATCCAAACACGTGAAGCACCATGATTTGTGACTAAAAGCATAAATGGTAACCCTTGTGACCCAGGGTATTTGTGATATATATTCAAAGCCATCACATATATAGTACACAACTTAAAATTATAATTTGCTATAAAACATTTGAGCAATTGTCAAGTGTAAGGGGACTCTTTTTTGTGTGTTCATTAAACTTTTTACTGAAGTAAAAATGCCCACAAGAAAGTGGACTAGTTATGTATGACTACCAGCCAAGTCGACAAAAGAAGTGTCCCTGTCCCCTCAGCCCGACCCCCACGTCTGTAGGGAGCATCCACTGGCACACACTCTGCATGCTGGGTGTGCTCCCCAGCCTCTGTCGGCTTGTGGAGGATCAGCATTCACCTCCATCTCCACGGTCTTTATCTCACTCCCTCCACCCAGCTTTTAATTGCATAGACCAGCCTCATTTCTATTTTATTTTCAAAAATATTTATTGATTTAGTTGAGAGAGGGAGAGAGAGGGAGAGCCCAAACAGGGGAAAGGGCAGAGGGAGAAGTAGAGCCCCTACTAAGCAGGGATCCCTACCTGGGGCTTGATCCCAGGACCCTGCAATCATGACCTGAGCCTAAGGCAGATATTTAACCCACTGAGCCACCCAGATGCCCCTGTTTTCTTTATTTTTATAGACGTACATAATGCTCCATATGCACTGAGGCTGCTAAGACAGAAACTTTGGTTTACCTCTTTTTGGGGCAGAGGATTATGCTCCATCTCCCAGCCCAGCCTCCCTTCAAAGACACGGTGGCCATGTGACAGTTGTAACCAAGGTAACATGGGCCAGTATGATAGATGTCACTCTCTTGGCCGCAGCTTTTCAGAAGTAGGCTTGTGTTTCTGTGTTTCTTTATGAATTTCACTAACAACATGTAAATGACCAGGGAGAATCAAAACGAGGTCCCTGAACCATCATGTGGCTTCCTGATGGGCAGGAATGCCAACTTGAGCTTCTTTGTGAGGAAGAAAGACATGATTTCATCACATTAAAGCACTGAAACCCCTTTGTTACAGCAGCTAGCGTTGCTCCTGTACCAACCAGGGACTGACCCAGTGAGCAGGGAATGTTGATCCTCTGTGAAAGGAAATGTTTTACTTTGATGAATTTGAACTTGTCTTCATGAATGAAGTCTGAAGGGAGGAGGGTGGGGCGGAGGATGCAGGCTCCTAAGAGAACAAGGAAGCAGTTTGCAGAAGTGTGATCCTTTCAATCTCCTTTGTTTTTGTAAAGCCTCTAGATTTCTTTCTCTCTCTTTTTTTTAGGGGTTTACTTATTTATTCATGAGAGACACAGAGAGAGGCAGAGACACAGGCAGAGGGAGAAGCAGGCTCCTGTGGGGAGCCCGATATGGGACTTGATCCTGGATCTCCAGATCAGGACCTGTGCCAAAGGCAGGCGCTCAACTGCTGAGCCACCACGCATCAGGCCTATAGGTTTATTTGAGGGAAAAACATCACAACCAAAGATCACTAGGGAGGAAAGAACCATGGTAACGTTTCTGTATGGAAATCCTTACCACATCTGCAGCTGAGATTAACAGAAGCGGGGACCCTGCCCCTTCATCTCTCGTAAACACAGGTGGAGCGTAGAGAGAGCATGAGTAAGACAGCAGCCCACCAGGAGGAGAGGGCGGAAGATCACAGAAGTGGAAGGAACAAGACTTGGTTGTGGCTGAAAAGAAAATGGAAGACAAAATCATGGAGATGGGAAACAGAGCAGTGGTTGCCCGGCTTGTAGGGGGTGGGGGATGTGGAGGGATAGACAGGTGGGGCACAGAGGATCTTTAGGACAGTGAAAGACTCCGTAGGATATTGCAGTGGTGAACACATTCCTCAAAACCTATAGAACTACGCAACAGAGAGTGAATCCTAATGTAAACTATGGACTTGAGTTAATAATAGTGTATCATCAATAATACTGGCTCTTCTGGCACAAAAATAGACACATAGATCAATGGAACAGAATAGAGAGCCCGGAAATAAACCCATGCTTATATGGTCAATTAATCTACGACAAAAGAGGCAAGACTGTACAATGGGAAAAGACCGCTTCTTCAATAAATGGTGCTGGAAGACTGGACAGCCACATGCAGAAAAATGAAACCAGACCACTTCTTACACCATACACAAAAATAATCTCGAAATGGATTTAAGGCTTAAATGTAAGGCCTGAAACTATAAAACCTTTAAAAGAAAACATAAGCAGTAAACTCTTAGACATCTGCCTTAGACATATTTTTCTGGATATGTCTCTCGAGGTGAGGGAAACAAAGGCAGAAATAAACGATTGGGACTACATCAAACTGAAAAGCTTGTACACAGTGAAGGAAACCATCAACAAAATGAAAAGGCAACCTAGTGAATGGGAGAAGATATTTGCAAATGATGTATCCCATAAGGGAGCAATATCTGAAATATTAAAGAACTCATGCAACTCAACATCAAAAGGACAAATCATCAGTTTAAAAATGGGCAGAAGACCTGAACAGACTTCTCTCCAAAGAAGACATCCAGATGGCTGACAGACACATGAGAAGTTGTTTAACATCCTTTATCAACAGGGAAATGCAAATCAAAATTACAGTGAGATACCATCTCACTCCTGTCGGAATGACTAGAATAAAAAAGACAAGATATAACAACTGTTGGCGAGGATGTGGAGGACAAGGAACCCTCCTACATTGGTGCTGAGAATGCAAACGGGTGCAGCCACTGTGGAAAACAGTATGGAGTTTCCTCAAAAAGTTAAAAATGGAAATACCATACAACCCAGCAGTTCCACTTCTGGGTACGCACTTATCACGGTGAGCGTTTTGCATAGAATTGTCAAGTGGCTGCTGTACACTTGACACCAAAATAATAGTAGACTTCTGCACTTATATACCTATGCTCATGTTTAGTTAAGAAATACTAATAATCTGGTCTCATCAATTGTACCAAGTTTAACACACTGATGCAAGGTGATGCAATGATAGAGGAATCGGGGCAGGGGGAGAACAGTCCTATGTAAACTCTTTGGACTTTTCCACCCAATTTTTCTGCAACTCTAAAACAGCTCTAAAACATAACTATTAATTAAGAAAAAAAGAAAATGGACCCCTTGTGTGTTATAATTATCATGTATGTTAATGATGCCGTTCTGAATTTCCACCCTGACTTCTTCCTTGAATGGGTCCTAAGTCTTGCTTTGTATTTGTGCTCATGCTGTCAGAGACATGGGATGCGGTGTGGGCAGAGTTGCTGGTGTTATTTTGTTGTTCCATCACTTGCAACACTAAAATTCACAAAAAACTAAACTGAAATAGAAATCAAATTCACAACTATAATGTACACATTCAATCCCTGTGCCTCTAAACAGTGACCCAAGTTCAGTTGGAAAAAATAAAAAGATGTTTTTCTTTTGTATAGTTACTGAAACAGTGAAAAAAAAAAAGAAAATATGGTGACTTAACCATCACCTCTTTCCAAGTATGTGGATAAGCTGGCGATGAAATAATTTCTAAGCCCCAGAACATCCTTTGTCGCGCAATCAAGCTAAGGCCCGTGTGCCAAGCAGACCTCCCCGATGAGAGCGTGTGTGTGGTGTCCCACTCGGCTCCCGAGAGCATGAAGGCGACCCAGGGGGCTGCAGATCCCCACTCTTGTCCCGGAGCTGGACAGGATCAATCACAGAAGTGTGACCGGCAGCCAAAAAGTCACACATGTAGACACAGCTCCCCTCTTGCCTCCACAAGTGTGTCTTGGTCGTGCCCAAGGGGACTCAGACGGGGAATGTGGGGCCCCAGAAGTGACCCACCCTTCCACTGACCTGGGGCCACAGGTCCTTGTTTTCTATGGGGATGGAGACGTGTTGGGAGGGTCGTTACTGCAGGACGTGGGCCTGAACCAGCGGAAGGCAGGTCACCAAGAGATCCCTGCCCTGCCTAGCAAGGAACTTGTCAGAATACAGAACAGGGTTGCTCAGCGCTGATGGTGTTGGGCCTGGTGATGCTTCCTCGTGGAGGGCGGTCCTGGGCACCATAGGTTGGTTAGGCGCATCCCTGGCCCTCACCCACTAGATGCCAGGAACACCTCTCCCCAGTCACGACAATCAAAAATGCCTCCAGGGCGCCTGGGTGACTCAGGTGGTTAAGCATCCCACTCTTGGTTGCTGCTCAGGTCGAGATCTCAGGGTCCCAGATGGAGCCCACAGTGGGCTCCTCGCTCAGCACCCGGCTCCTCCCTCAGCACGGAGTCTTCTTGAGATTCCCTCTCCTTCTCCCTCTGCCCCTCCCGCTCATGCTCTCTCTTCCTCTGTAAAATAAACAAATAAATCTTTGATTTAAAAAAAAAAGTGCCTCCAGACGTTGCCAAATATACTCTGCACAGGCCAAATCACCCCCTTGAGAAAGGCTAGTGTAGGATTTGCCTCTAGTGATAGAGGGATTTGTTTTGCACAAGAAAATGTTTCCTATGTTCCGTTTTCACTTTTTAATTAGTCGCTGCCATGCAGAGCCCAAAGAAATCACCAACTGGATTCTTAATTTTGTGAATTCTCCCTCCATTTGCAAAGTAAATGAGGGCTCAGAGCTGACTATTCATCTGTTCAGCATCCAGCAGATGAGGCTGAGCTTTTGAAAGTCTGAAAGCTCTTCCCAAGTTCCTAAACCCTACAACTGAGGGGCGAGTTCTAATACACTTTACATCTGTGTGGGGAAAATTGCATCAGAATAGTTCAAATAAAAAGGCCAAACTGCATGATTCATTTTGGAAGAGTAGTTCAAAAAGTGAGCCCTATTTTAAAAATTCACATTTTTATTTTTATCCAGGACTCTGATAGTTCCACTAGAGATAAATGATTCCTTCTCAGAGGGGAAATAAGAAGCAGTTTAATCTTGGCCTTCTATTGCTTGAAACTATTCCACCTCTGTGAACTCATTTCATATTTTAAGCTCCCAAAAAAGGACGGAAGAATTTAGCAAAATCCCATGTGACCACATATTGTTAATGGAACAACTTGTCATTTGAAAAATTTCCACCTTTCTGAGAAGACACTCAGTATCATCTGCCATAGGATAAATTTCAGTGCAGTGTAGTCCCCTATTTTGATCGTGTCTGAAAGCACTAATATTCATCTATTCATTTATATTTTTATTGAGACCACTTTTTTTTTCTGATATTAAGCACTGGGAATGATTCTCTAACAAAAGATAAGGTAGGTCCACATACAGTTGATGGTTCCATGGAAGAAGCTTTAGCTACCTGGAAACTGAGGCCTCACGCTGCAAGGCTGTGATGGGAAGTCAAGGAACCTCTGTATGGCGGGCACAGGATGCAGGTTCAGAACCAGACAATGCTCCAGGGGAACAGGTATCCAAGTTGAGATGTGACGGGAGAAGCTGGCAGGATAACCTGGGGACAAGGCTTCTAAGCACAGGCATATGCAAACCCCCAGAGGTGCCACCGTGAAAGCTTTCCCATCACAAGGTCTCACGTCCAAACCTCAGAGTTGAGAACTCAGGGACTGGCAGCTCAGATGTGTGAGACTGGAAGGTTCTCTGTCTCCCTTGGAGAAACAGAAAAGTGAAAGATACTTCATTGGACAACAGTGGAAGATCTCTCCGCTCTCCTGACCCAAGTGCAGGTTGGGTCCCCCAGACAGGTACACACTTAACAACCTTTCAGATTTGACTGAAGGTCCCTCTTCCTAGAAACCTTGCAAGGCCGCTCAGGCTTCTGTCTATCCTCTCTACAAACTGCTCTTTCTTTCTTTCTTTCTTTTTTCTTTCCTTCTTTCCTTCTTTCTTTCTTTCCTTCTTTCCTTCTTTCTTTCTTTCTTTCTTTCTTTCTTTCTTTCTTTCTTTCTTTCTTTCTTTCTTTTCTTTCTCTTTCTTTCTTCTTTCTTTCTTTCTTTCTCTCTCTCTCTTTTTTTTTTTTTTTAGATTTTATTTTATTCACGAGAGAGAGAGAGAGAAAGAGAGAGAGGCAGAGACACAGGCAGAAGGAGAAGCAGACTCTATGCAGGAAGCCCGATGCGGGACTAGATCCTGAGACTCTAGAATCACGTCCTAGGCCGAAGGCAGGCGCCAAACCACTGAGCTACCCAGGGATCCCTGGTCTGACTTTCTAGAAGGTTCCAACTTGCTTTCCAGTTAGGATTCGAGAACCCCGTCAATACTATTCAAATAGGCTCTTAGTAATATTTCATCATTTATGTGTTTCCTGTGGCACATGGTCTTGCCTTTCTCTACAAAAATATCGAGTGTTTGCATCATGTTTTGTCTGTGTCTTCCAGTGAGCTATACCCCGTTCTACAAATAAGTCATGTTGAGATCTGCAAGGAAGTGACTTAAGCAAGTGTAAAACAAAAACCAAAAAAGTAAGTATGAGTCGGGCGAAGGACAATCTTCTGTAACAAGATGACCTCCAAATGCAATGATCATACCGTCTCTCTCAAGGGATAGTCCAAGGTATGTAGACAGGCTCTGCTCCAAGAACTTAACTCCAGGACCAGGCGAGTCAGGCAGTTTGCCAACCTCGTATCTTCCTGAGGTGCTCCAATCTTTACAACTTACATCCAGCCAGAAGGAAAGAAAAATCCTTTTAGGTATAAGTTGAACATGTCCTCTTATGTTCCTATATTACTGATTCATGTTTTACTAAGAAGAACTTAATCACTAGGTACTGGGAGGTCTGGGAATTTGAGTCCAACTGAATCCCATGACCGGAAGAATGAGAAATCCATGCAAGGATACAGGGAGAATCTTTTCTACTAGGCACATCTTTATGGCACTCAAGCCTAGTTGCTTGCTTCCACCAATCATTTTGAGCCCTTTATTTTGCATCTTTGTTATAAGTGGAGTGATGGACAATATTTTAAGCAGGATGTTACTTCTGAAACAGCTCCAGATGATTATCTGGGATCTGTCCATCTGAAATAGAACAAAATATTGCTCCACAATCCCCTCCACCTGTATCTCCACCGTAGGCCGCAGAAGAACAGCTGTTTAACTTTTCAGGCTAAAATGAAAGGATCATGATGAAATAGCCACTTATTGATACGACATTCTTTCCTTGGTACTCTGAGGCATAAGACATTTATCCACAATGATATATGCAATATGCAAAGGTAATTTATTGCTGAGCAGCAACAGTGCCCATTAAGTTAATTTTTTTAAAGATTTTTATTTATTTATTCACGAAAGACACACACAGAGAGAGAGGCAGAGACACAGGCAGAGGGAGATGCAGGCTCCATCCAGCGAGCCTGATGTGGGAGTCGATCCCGGGACTCCAGGATCACGCCCTGGGCCAAAGGCAGGCACTAAACCACTGAGCCACCCAGGGATCCCCCATTAAGTTCATTTTTAATTTTAGGACTTTCAAAAATATGATAGAGGATCATCATCATCAACAACAACAAAACAAACTGCTTAAAAAATGGACAAAGGACTTGAATAGATGTTTCTCCAAAGAAAATCTACAAATTCCCCAACAAACCTATGAAAAGATGTTCAACATCATTAATCACCAGGGAAGTGCAAATAAAGACCACAAGGAAATATCACCTAACATCCATCTGGTGTTTCTAACAAGAAAACAGAAAATTAAAAGTGTTGGCAAGGATGTGGGGAGATTAGAACCCTCGTGCACTGTTGATAGGAATGCAAAATGGGGCATCCACTACAGAAAACAGTTTGGAGGTGCCTCAAAAAGTTAAAAATAAAATTACTGTGTGGTCCAGAAATTCTACTTCTGGGTATTTACCCAAGAGAACCAAAAGCAAGGACGTGAAGAGATATATGTAGACCTATATTCACAGCAGCTTTATTTGCAGCAGCCAAAATGTGAAAGCAACCCAAGTGTCCACTGACAGATGAATGGATAAACAAAATGTTGGATATTATTCAGCCTCCCAAAGGAAAGAGATTCTGACATATGATGTAACATGGGAGAAATCTGAGGACATTATGGTAAGTGAAACAAACTGGTCACAAAAATGCCAATACCAGATGAGTCCACTTATTTGAGGTACCCAGAGCAGTCAAACTCATAGAGACAGAGGTAGAATGGTGGTTGCCAGGGACTGGGGGAAGGGGGAAGGGGAAAGGGGAGTTATTGTTTAGAGTTCTGGTTTTACAAAATAAAGACATTCTAGAGATTGGTTGCTCAACATTATAATTAACATTATGGAAGTGTACACTTAGATATTATGGTGTGTGCTTTTAATCACAATTAAATATATATAAAATATACTATGGGAGAAATATACAAGAAGAAGTTACACTGAGATAACAGAATGGAGCTATTTGGTGGAGCTAATATACTTTAGATTTAGGTAAATTCATTATGTATTGATCAGTGCATCATTTTATTAGCCTTAGCAAATGATTTGTATTTACTTATTCATTGTTATATTCATTCACTCAAAAGACCATTTGTTGAACACCTGTCCTAGCTGATTGTGTACTACACAGGAGAGATATTGATGAACCAGATAGTCATGCTCCCAAACCCAGTGGAGCTCATCTTTGTGTGGAGAGAAAAGACATAAAACGTAGGATCCCTTGAAAACAGTGGTTTTCAAGATATAGTCCCTGAATCAATCGCAGCAGCATGAATGGGATACTTATTAGAAATGCAGATTCTCAGGCCTCACATCAAACTTGCCAAATCAGAAACTCTTAGGATAGGTCTCAATACTGGCTTAAAGCAGTCCTCCAGAGGACAGAAGGCATGCTGGCGCCCAAGAATCACAGGCCTATGGAAGGACAATCAGGGACTGAGGTCAAAGAGAAAGATCCAGGTCAGGGAAGACAAACAACAGAGCAAAAGAGGGTGGCTGATATCCTTGAGGGACTCAGGCCTAAAGGATGAGTAGAGGTTAACTGGAAGAGGGGTCTTTGGGGGTGAGCAAGAGAGCCAGCACACGTGCCTTTGGCAGGGTGAAAGCTGGCATATGGAAGGAGCCAGAAACAGAAGAGAAGGAGCAATCTGAAGGGCACAGTCAGATAGGACAGAAATCAGACCACGGAGAGGCTTTTAGGCTGTAATCAGGCTCCTAGATTTTACAATGAAAGGAAAATAACAGAAGTATTTTAGAAGAATGGTCCTATAATAGCAATTTCAATTTGAAAAATCCTCTGGCTACATCACATTACTAAAGGGTCATTAGAATAGATGCAGAGACAACAGTTGATAGCTGTTTGGGCATTTGGGGCAAGAGATGATGGCAGGTTTGGACCAGAGTAGCAAGGTAATACAGAAGTGACCCAGGTCACTCCACTCTCACGGAGACCGTAGGTGTGCATCGGGATGAGTGCTTCCTGACCTCCGAAGAGCGGTTTCAGCTTTCAGACATTAGAGTCACTGATGCCTGGTTAACAATTGAAACCAAGTGAGCGACTAGCAAGGGGGCATAGGATGAGAACAAAGACCTAGTCTAGGTAACTCCAGCATGAAACTGATCCCTCTTCACAGATGAGAGGAAGAAGGAGATTGAAAGGGTAGATCAGTGATAAGAGATTAGATCGAACTGTCTACGGGTGACCCATCAAGTGGGAGTTTCACAAAGTGAGAAGCTAGCAGAAGTGACAAGTGTTCTTGAATGGTCAAAGAGGCTGTATGGAAGCTGCCATTGGGTTTGGATTTGTTGGATCATTGGATCTGTTGACACGAGGGCCATGCCAACCTTGGGCTATGTCCACAGAGTGATGGGGGTAGAAGTCAGTTTCAAGTGTGTTAACAAGTGGCAACATAGTAAGGGAATGGAAATAAGATACATGGTCAGTGTTTTTGAGAAATTTGCCTGGGATAGGAGACACTCTCAGTCAGTAGGTCTGTTGTTTTTTTTTCAAATGACATCATAAAGATATATTTTGGGAATATTAAAGCTAAGGAATTTCAGTCATGTTACAAAGATGCTAAATATCCGAAAGCTTAAATGTTTACTTCCAGCACCCCCTACCCCTGTAAATTATCTTCTGAGATAAGATAAATTCTAAGATAATTAATTTGAGACTTTCTGGTTGGGTTCTGTTTTTTCATTTTGTTGTCATGTTTTTTTGCCTTTCCCTAAACAGATGCTGTAAGGCCTGGAGTAATCTGATCCCGGAGCAGAGGGCCTGCTCTGTGTCTCGGCTGCTTGCAAAATTCCTGTCAAGTACAAGTCTGCTCCATAAACCTGTGTGAAAGTCTTATCTTCTTCGAGCAGATTTTGGAATAACCTCCTTTCTCCAAACACTGGCAGTGAGAAGTGATCCCAATCCCACTGTTTACCTGAAGGTCATTAGTAAGCAGCTCCGCATTTGTACTCTGTCACAACTTAGACATGTGGTCTGTAGCCATTCACAGACCAAACCCTTCTTTTGGGGTTCAACCTCAATAAAAGCCCAGCACAAGGAAAGCCCAGAGTACACCTGTCAGTCTTGGCTGGGCCCCTCCCTGCCTAGTGACTTTCCTCTGATGCCCCCAGGCTATGACCAGAGAAGCTCCAGATGCATCCTCTTCTTCTTCAATTTGCTGCTCTTCCAACCGCAGGCCAGTAAAGAAATGAAAACCAGTTCAAACTATGGCAGTCCAGTGACTGATGTGTATGGGCCTCATTGGCTGGGCGGGTGCCTGTGAGGTCAGAACAGATGGACAAGGATATTTAAACTCTGTACCTGACGGTGAAGTTTTATTCATCATCGAAGGTCAGTAGGGATTCTTACATGTGAAGCAAGCCCAAAGCTCTCTGTGTGTTATGCGTATATTATTTTACAAAGATTATGTTGATGATGGTGATGATGTGACAAACAAAGATTTGGAAAAACCTCTATGGAAAAATGACCAAAATGTCATGACTGCATATTGGTTTTTAAGAATGTGTCTACACGACTTAAAAGCAGTCATTCAGAAATTTTACGGAAGCCAAAGAAACTCCTGAGAGGTTTCATCAAAAATCCAGATAGAGTGCCTGCTTCTGCAGTTCTCCCATATAACCATCCCCGGAGCAGAGGGTTTTAGTCTGTGTTTATGAGCATCAGCATGTAAACTCTAGCATCAGACACAAAGACGGCAGACTTACACACGTGGCCTAACCAGCTCCCAGTTGTGGAAGGTCAGGCACCCAAACACAAACCTACAGAGTGGTTATGCTTCCCTGTTTTAAACTTGACTGAGGCAGAATTTGGTATGGAAAGTGGTTCCAGAAGAATGGGTTCTTAAGGATGAGGTCTCTGAGTTGCTCAGGGTTTTCTGGAACTGGTTTTCTGATCTGATTAGGTTTAAAGGCGCTAATCACCTTATTCCCCATGGTAAAGGAGTATTCAACATATAGTGGCAAATAGTTCCTCAAAGTATCACCTTTACATTCATGCAATTAAGTGCCTATTGAAGATAAAGTTATGGGTGGGCCATACCGTTCTCTTATTGAGAACATTTTGATGAAAACCAGAGTATAATTGAATTGGTTGGTTAGTTCGAACTATGTTAACGTAGGAAAAGAAAATGATGAGTTTAGGGCTTGATATTCCCAGATTAAGGTCTATATAAGGAATCTAAAAGCTTCTAGATTGTCCCTGTAAGACATCCTTTCTCCTCTCTGTCAAGATTTCTGAAAATTAAACCCAATGTCTCATCCTGCAGGTGTACGAATTGCAAGAATTTTGAATTCCCAAATTCATAGGGTCTCTTGTATTAAAATTATGACCTTTATTGAGAAGAGATGGGATTTGGAAGTTTGGACTGGGTTTATATGAGCAAATTCCAATGATACTAGGGATCTGGGGTCCCTAATTCTGGCAGCCTCTTTGCCTTCTTTACCAATGAAGCAACCTCACCTCTGCCTCAGGGAGTGTGTCCCCGTCTCGAGATGGACCTCTAAAGCTTCTGTCCCAGGTACTTACCTGATAGTCCTTGTTACGATCTGCTCTCATGATTTCTCCTTCCTTCTTGGCCTGTGAGTAGACTCAAATCCCAAATCTGGTGATGGGGTGTCATATGCACTGAAAGAGTGGCATGAGAGCTGAGTAATATCAACTGCAATCTGGAGAGTAAGAATGGCAACATATCTCAATCTATGGGATTAAGACAGAAAGAATAGAAAGTTGACTCATGCTGGATCTACTAAGAAGGTTCACTGGCTCGGTGTTTTTGTTGAGGGGCCAGGAATGGCTCCAACAACTTGCTTGACGAGTTGGCTGAATGACAAACCCAGAGGTGGCCTAACGAAGGGAAAGTGTCAGAACTTCCTTAGTGTACTGTAGAGAAAAGCATCCAAAGGTGTCAGAAGATCAGAATCCCAAAGTGGATTCACCATGTGAGACCCCTTACCCACTTTGGATGCTTTTTACCTCACTAGGCTGCAGTAGAGACTATATGCCTGACTCTGAGCCATAAACTTACCAATCAGCCTGACGGTCTATCATGACCTAGGTGCTGTGTGACCCACCGATACCATTTTGTTACTTTTCTGAGGACTTTCAAATACGTTGCTATAACTCAGGATGATAGGGAAGATTGGTCCTATTCCTATTTTCCTGAGTTGAGAAAAGTTGAGAAGTTCACTTAGAATTACGCATTTCTTATATTGATAAAAATAGTACATGTGTCTGTATAGCCATCACTCCAGATGGTTAAACCATCAGAAAAATAATAGATCAATAGCGAACTTTATTTGGTTAAAGTCCTGCATGTAACCACATCTATCAATAGATATTAAGTAAGAACAGCTCAGGTTACAAACTTAAAATACCCTAAGTAAGTAAGGTTATACTGGAGCACATTAAGAATATGTCTTGGTAAAAAATACATCTCAGCCCACGTTACATAGAGTAAGTGAGATGTGTGGGAAATGACCTGCCCTTTTCTCCCACTAAAGGGCAGAGGTTTTTGAAAAAAAAGATGGTTCAATTTCCTCTCTCCAAGATGCCTTTTTAAAATAACATAACATAACACATATTTTGACACAACTCCACATGACTCAGAGGCCCTTCCTAAAATACGACCAGACCACATTCATGGAGACTGAATCACCTCTAACCTCCCGAACTTGGTGAGGATTACTAATCAGGATGTGTTTTCATTCCTAAGATAGTATGGGAAAGTTCTGATTTTGATGGTTAACCTAACATTCAGTCAATTATATTAACACTGGGGCGCTCAACAAGTTCTGTTTTTCTTCTCTCATTGCCTCACCACGATTGAACGACAACCCATGTAAAACCATGTGTTTCCCCCTTGTAAATAAAGACTGCCCATCTCCAGAAAATAAACAATTCCCAAGATGGCATTTTATAAAGGAGCAACGTCGCTTTCTGAAAGCATGTGACCTCCGTCTCCTTCAGGACCTCCTCCAAGCCCTCTAGCAGAGAGACACGCACATCTTCCGACTTCATGATGCTGGAAGACAGCTCCTTCTCCAGGCCCTGGAAAACTTCTTGGTGAAAGTCAAGCACAATTTGGCAGTTCTCTTCTGATCAAAAATTGAGGAATCACAGGGCACACTGCTAGCACGTACATACAAGTCCGTAGTGTGTTGCACACCATCTACTAGTGGCTAGCTTGTCCTGCCATGACTCCGCATTCAAGCTCACAGACGTGTGTCTAAGCAGCAAAGCTCTAGAGCAGAAGGACAATGACCCCAAGAAAGGTTTCTAATGAACTTAGAAAGCCGACACGGGAATCTTTCTTTCTGCCAGACTGAAGCTCTCAATTTCTTTATCTGAAAAATGAGAAGGAATAGTGTTTAGCTCAAAGGTGAATAAAGCAAGCTCATGCATATGGACATGTTTTTAGGTCTGAAGGACTGTCCACTTGGTAAATGTGATCGCTATTAATAACAGCAAATACGAGCTGTCATGACTCACTAGCCTGAACTCCAAAGGGATTGATTTCTTTGACTCACTCAGTTGGAGTTTCCTTAGTGACTGGGGCCCAGAAGATAAAGAATTGTAATCACTTCCTGTGAATGATGTCTTTCCCTCCGTTGTACAATGAGTAACATTTATATCATTCATTTTTAAGCACAGACTATTTGAGAACCGTATTTTCCCCCAGGCATTTGGTTAAATCAGCTTCAGCATAGTGATGGCTCATGGTTCTCCCTCCCGTCGTCCTCCTGCTTGGGGGTGAGCTTCTCACAGCACACATCCTCTCTAACTCCCTCCCGGACAGCCCACTGAGTAAGTCGGAGAGTAGAGGGAAACATTCTTGCCTGGAATAGTCATCTTCCACATGTGCCCACATTCAGGGTTGGTCCAGAATGTCATATCCTGGTGGGAAATGACTGCGTGTGTTTTGTTCATATCCAAGGTCCTGTTGACAAAAGCCAATGCCCCTGGTGTCCCCCTGAAACGATCACACGGTGACTTTCTTAGTCAAAGAGAAGTATAAATATTATTGAGTCCCATCTCCCGGCGACCTCCAAATGTCCTTCCTTTGCAGAGACTTTTCGTACTTTGTGTCACTGATAGATTTGTTTTTCAAAGAAGTCTGTGGGGGCAAAATTCAATGATAATAACAGCAATTCTTCTTCTGTTGCCCACCTTCCCAGATCCATTTCTTGATTTCTTTAACATGGGGTCACCATATCTGACAACCCGAGGCACAAACCAGTTTCCATTCCTTTCTTTCCCACCTGCTCTCTCCCAAGTCCCACGAGTCCTCACTGATGCAATTAAAGTTCTAGGTAGGCACTTGGGCTGCCTTTTCCTGGAGGCAAACTTTCTCCATGGCATAACTTACTCAGACGAGGATGGTGACAAGGAAAAGCTGAAGTGCACCAGGCGAATCAGTAAGGGAGGGCACAAAAGCCCACTGAGGCCGCCCAGCAGGACCCTGGAGAGCCTCACACAGCCCAGGGCATCTGGCCCTCCAGCCACTGACCCAGCCAGGCTGGCCCAGGCACAGGGGGCCACACCTGGGAGCAGCCTGTGCGGATGGGGGTAGCTGGCCTCGCACACAGCGGGCATCCACCCAGACCATGTGCTCTGTGCAGAAGGACAGAAATTCTGTGTTTAGGACATCACTAAGGAAACCCAGATACATTATCTTTGCCAGAGCACAGGAGACAGTTCAGCTAGTGACTGCATCAAAGCGGTAGAGCCAGAGAAGAGACCGCGTGCTAAGGATGTGGTTGAGGGGTCGGGGGTAAAAGCAAAGTGGGGACACAGTTTTTACACACTAACCAAATCAGGAGTGTCCCTCTCCATAGCTTCCAGAAGATTCCCAAGGCTTTTCTTCATGTTGGTGGCTTTTTACAGGCAAAGAGCAATTAAAATAAAGGCGTGTCAGTCTTTCCAGTCAAGGATTTGGGCTGCCATAAACCGATCCTACAAATACCAAGATTTTTGTTCCTGCTTTGACACCTGTAGAACACATTTTGTTTTAATACGCAGTGCACGGTTGTGAAAGTCTGTTTTGGCCTTGAAATTATGTTTGACTTTTCAAGAGTTTGGAAGTACATTTTTGACTTCCAAACTCTCACTCCAAAAAAAAAAAAAAAAAAAAAAAAAAACCTCTCACTCCAAGAAAATGTAATATGCGTGCACTGGGCTGTGTGTGTGTGTGTGTGTGTGTGTGTGTGCTGTTTGTACAGAGCCCTATATTTCATTCAGCTGCTCACTTCCCTTTTAATGCCAGTTAATTTTTAGCATTATTAATAACAGCAAATTACTCTCTAAAAATAAGTTGAAATATGCTTATAGTTGCGAAGTTTAGGCAGTAATAGTCTCATCCACAATATCCTTTAACAGATTACCATCTATAAAAAGATAACAGGAGCAGTAATTCGTTTTATCATAATAACTTCCCCATTACTGCTAAGGCACGCGCTGTGGATTTGTTATTTCCATGTGGGTCAGCCTGGTTTTAATCCATCTGTATCAGTCTTTGGTTTCTTCTTCGTGCCATCACACATTCTGTAGTCTTCCCCTCTTCCATTTGATTATAATGTTAAAAAATTCACGCTATTAAAATATAAAGACATTTATTCATTTTGAAGTTGTCCACATGGAAGAGTCTACAGTCAGCTTCATAATCCAGCAAACTAAGTGACTTAGATCATCTAAGCAAGGATCCCACGCACCAAGGGAGGATTTTGTGCCTGGTAAACATGTTAGAAGTGATGGTCGATCTTTCTTTTGTTCCTGAAAGCAACAACAAACCTTTGGCACTTCTTACACACACGTGTGCATGGATGTATCTTCACAGATCATGCTCATATTTTTATATGATTATTTTTTTCTTTTTTGGCTGACAGCTTGAAGCAGATGTGGTTCTAGGAAGCCAGCGTGTAACCCATGGGGCTCAACAGCAAGTGTATAACCCAAACCTCAAAGCCATATTCAGTGGAAATATTTGGCACTTGTGTTGGAGACACCTGGAAGTTTATCTACACAACAGGCATGAATCATCTGTTGATAGAATATGAAAGAATTGAAAGAAACCAGTGCCCAAAAGTTTGTAAGCATAGGCATAAGATTCATTCAAGCCACTTAATGTGAGGGCTAAAGAATGAATTAGTAATTCTTAAGAAAAAATAAAAATAAACCAGGGCAATAAGACAAACTTTGTAGGTTATAACAATTGCAAATTGGAGACCTCGAGATCCAAGTTTCTGCCATTTAAAAGCCTTTATCCAAAGGGACTGTTTCTATTCTCATTGACACACCTATTTTAAAGTGTTTAAGAAGCATCTACACTGCTCCAGCTGCCACACCATCGATACACTAACGCAACCCGACATTGTTCAGTGATAAGAATTACAATCGCTAATTATGACAACCTCGTGAAAAGTCTGAACTCAAGCTCGAGAGAAGACAAATTCCAGAAATTAAAAAAAAAAAATGACACAGTGTTTTGCTTATAATCACAACCCATGGATTATAAAGGTGGTAGTTACATTATCTAAAGAGAGTCATGAAACTCTCTTTGTATGTATTAGAGAAGAAGAAGCATGGCCTGACTCGGAGGTTAGCTGAAGGTACAGCACACAGAACGGGCTTCAAGGGGTCTTACAATACTCAGGAATCACATTCTAAATACATTTGAAGTAAATTTCAAAGAGCACACTTCAAATTAAAGACCACACAGAATAAGGCATTTCATTTCCAACATGAGTTCATTTAACATCATATAATTGTACCATAGAACATTTGCACAAAAGCATTTAAAATACCACTGGTTAAAACTCTTACTCTAGATGACAGTGCAAGACCGAGGTGCTTCTAAGGGAAGATTCATTCAAGACTTCTTAGCTTAGCCCTGGAGATACATTTTTCTTGATTAGAATAACAAAAAACCCAGACAGTGATAAACAGTAAAAAATGAAATATTTTAAATTTAAAAAAATCATAACTTGATTCTAATTATTCTCTTTAAAGCACAACCAGCTCTTGGATGAATTACATCTCAGATAAAGATAAATTCACACTACAGACAGCTCCAAGAATTAAATAGGCTTTTCCCACCCAACCTTCCTACCTCCTGTCCAAGTGTCTGAGGCTTTAAAAGTATCTATTTTTATATCCGCGGTGGGGTGATTTTTGAATGAGCATCTACTCATATAAAATAGTGATCAGTAACGTCACCTACTATAGTTAGTTTTGCATTCATGGTATCAAATCGCGGGCGAAAGCGCCTCTGATCAATACCGAACTATGCCACCTGGTTTGTGGCTGCAATAACGGCCTTGTCTCTAAGTTTGCAGAGGAACATGTGTCGACTCTGAGAGGTCATTTTCTAGTCAGCTTTCATTAGGATGAAAGGGAAATGCATATCTGCTACTTTACAGCAAGCAAATGACGTAGGGTCCTGATCATGGACCAACCATAGGGGTGGTTCATCTCGCCAACGACCCATAACTCCAGGTACATTTATATAACAGGATGAAGTTCATCTTTGCAGGGTGCCTAAAAAATCTAAACACGACTCATGATTTTCTCCATCAAACCTCTTACCTGAGCTCATCATTATAATAACAATGTCCTGCTTCTCTCGACCTGAATAAACATCTATCAGAGGACATGTACAGTCAGAATCCTCACTTTATTCCTATCGCATGTTGACGACCCGTTTAAAAGTCAGACAATGTTATCCTAGAATAATAACGAAAGTATTTAGCAACTGTGATGATGGCCAAGGCAAGTCAATCAGCAAAGACAGTGGGGAGAACACCGGAAAGGACACAGAGACAAGTATGAGCTAGTTGGTATGCAGCCCTCCCCACCGCCAAATCAGCCCTTAGCCAACATCTTTCACGCTGCCAGCCTCAGGAATGGGTGCTGGGAATGCAGGGTGCCGTAGCCAGAATGCCTGCATCCAAGACCTAATGCGGTTTCTCTCTGCTGCAAATTTCTGGACAAATCTTGAGACTCCCCGACTAAATATTTTTATGGGGCTACTAGAAAACATCACATACCTCATGATGGGACCAATGGGAAGGTAAAAGATTCATGACTGCAGCGCTCTTATGATATGTTTGCCTGTACTAAGTAGTGGGAGGGCAAAGTTGGCATAAACAAAAACAAAAACAAAACAAAACCAAAAAAAACCAAAAGGCAAAAACATGAAGGAACACTCAACAATCAGATGCAGAGCTCCCCACAAATTCTCCTGCCCTCTCCTCACACCCCTTGGCCACAAAGTGTGTTCCTCACAGCATATTTATTGGCAGGACAGACCAAGAGGGAGACGAGGCCAGAGCCAGCAGCGCGCAAGGCTCAGTGGGGCAAATCCCTTCGAGGTCACCACTGGCCACTGAGCTGGCTGTCCCCCGTGTCCTCAAAGAAAGGAATTCCTGGATTCCCCCAAATGCCAGGGAGCCCTAGTTCATGCTCACAGCTGGCCACACGGCTGGAAATACATCTCAGTTTTATTGTAAATTCTGTCCAAAGACCAATAAGAAGGCGTTTATCTTTTTTTTTCACGATTTTATTTATTTATTTCTGAGAGACACAGAGGCACAGACACAGGCAGAGGGAGAAGCAGGCTCCCTGCGGGGAGCCCAATGCGGGACTCCATCCCAGGACCCGGGGTCATGCCCTGAGCCAAAGGCAAATGCTCAACCACTGCCCCCAGTGGCCCAAGAAGGCTTTTATCTAGACTCTCATGGTCAGCATTACCTAGTCCATAGTGTGAGACGGGAAGGGTGTCAGGTCTTATCCGAAGTACTAGGAATCCCTCTGATAATGAAGAGGGTGTAGATGGGTCCATGAGCAGCGAAAGCAATAATCATGGTAAAAAAATGAGTATTGACGATTTATTTTCTAACTTTTTAAAACAGTTTTTCAAAACAGTCACCTTTGTATCCCTGACTTGAATGAGCCACCAAAAAAACCCTGCCTTTTTCTAAAGATGCCTGAGCAAACTCCTGGGGGAGAAAGATTCTCTCCCAGGAAAGTCGTCAACAGACGATGGTGCTAACCAGAAACACACCAGCACCTACCGTCCACTGGGGACGCGCCTATTCCGGGCACCCAGGGGCAGAGAGCAGGGGCAAACGCCTTCTTGAAAAAACTGCCAGGAACTGTTTTCGGTTTGATGGGGCGTCCAGCGTGGGCTGCCACCACTGGCCTCCATCCCCATGTGTAAGAGCCGCTCGGTGTGAACATGAGTGAGCATGGCCCTGTTTGTGAACAAGTGTGGGAGCACTGGGCCCCGGCTGCAGTTTGCAAGCTCCTCCTCTAGAGGTGATTTGTTTGTTATAAAAGGATTTAAGAGATGCCTAGGTGGCTCAGGGGTTTAGCTTCTGCCTTTGGTCAGAGCGTGATCCTGGGTCCCGGGATCAAGTCCCACACCGGGCTTCTGCGAGGACCCTGCTTCTTCCTCTGCTTGTGTGTGTGTGTGTCTCTCTCTCTATCAAATAAATAAATAAATAAATAAATAAATAAATAAATCTTTAAAAAAAGAAGAATTTAACTCAGGAATGTCCTTGGTTGCTTCCAAAACTCACATCATTAACATAACAAAAGATACCATGCAGTTCTTTTCACTGGAAAATTCCAAGGGTTTTAGGAATTCTGTGCCAGGAGCAGGATGAAGACCAAATAGATTCTTTATTGTAAATCAGAAATCACCCGTGGCTTTGGCACCTGGTCTGAGACTGCCCACAGGAACACACTCTTCCCTGCAGGCCCAGAGCTGCGTGGACGCCCTTGGAGGCGGTGTAGAGCCAACATCAGCCTTGCGAATGACAAGAACACCCTAAGATCCTGGTTCTTAAAGTCTGGTTCTCTGGATGGGCAGTTTCGGAGAAAGAGGCTGTCACAGGTGCAGACTGTCAGGCTCTGCCTCAAATTGGTTGGATCAGAAACGCCAAGGCTGGTCCAGCACTGGTGGCCCTGCAAGGAGAACAGGTCCTCTACATGGGAGAGGAAAACAAAACATCTTGTCCTCTATCCTCAGAGTATTGGGATCTTGTCATTAGAGCCGGGTTTTACGGAGACTGAGATGCCCCCTGGTTAAGGCTTCCTTAAGAAGCTCCATGGGCTGTCAGCAGGGAGGGTGAAGACTCTCCTGGGCTGAGCCCTGGGTGTTATGCTATATATTGGCAAATTTAATTTAAATAATAATAAAAAAAAGACTCTCCTGGATTTGCTTCATGTTTGTGGAGAGTTTGAACATGGATTTGCATATGTTTCTTAGAAGGCAACTGGTCTACCTAAGAGCATGAGCCTTGGGGCTGCCAGGAGTCCTGATCCCCAGCCACCTTTGTGTCCCTCTGTAGTACTTTGGATTCAGCAGGTGTTCAATATGTGTTTGTTGAATGGATTAAAAAAAAGAAGAAGAAGAAGGTTATCGGGTGTGTGTTTTCAACTTGGAACTCTTCCAAGGTGACAGCTTTGTTTCAAAGGTTTGGGAAAGTGTGTGAGTGAATTGAGTGTGTACCCTAGCCATGATTTCAGAAGACAAGAAGTGGGTTTTTCTGATCTTATGTCTGTAGCTGGCAACCCAGACGCTCCGCCTGGAGGTGGGGCAGTGCTGGTGTAAATCTTCAGGATAAGTGAGAATGTGGTGGGCTCTGGGAATGGTGCCATCAATGGGACCCCCCCCCGGGGGGCCCCCAAGTCCACTCGAGAGGCAGAGCCATGGATCAGAGGCCCATGTGACAGTGGCCCCCTGTACACAGGCCTTTTGGAGTGTCTGGGACCTTCTGTGGCCTCACAAGCTCACCGTGCTGATGCCCTCTTGGTCCTGTCTCAAGTCATGCTTGTAGAGGGCACCCCTAAACAAGCATTGATGCCCAGGAGAAAAAAAAGAACCTCCCATTGCCACAGTGTCTTCCTCTTTCATCAGATTCCTAGAGTGAGTTTTCTCTTCCAAGGACATCATTTCCTCACCCCTCACTCCAGTCTTCACCCTCCTGATACTGCCACTTCCCCCAAAACTCACAAGACCCCCACATATCTGCACACAGCAGCACCCAGAGTGTCACACGGGAACTGAACCTGCAACTACCCACCCTGAGCACTTCTCAGGCTGGCTTCCCAGAGGCCTGCCCTCCCTGGTCACACACCTCTGCCTTCAGATTTTGCTCTGGGTTTGCACATCACCGTCTGCAGTCTTGATTGGGCATAAAGACAACAGGGACCTTGTTTGCTTTTGCTCCTCATGATAACCACATAAAGTAAATGTTGGTTAACAAATTTGAGAATGTAGATGATTTTTTTTTCTCCACATTGATATGCCTTTACTGTTCTTGCCAATGTTTGAGTCATCTATATTTGGTGTGAGGACCAAAAAGTCTACACACACACACACACACACACACACACACAGAAGTATACATTCAGACATAAGCTGCCCATCACCCAAAAGCATGCCACTTTCCAGAAATAATAACTGCAAACTATTTGACCTCATTCTCCCCAACTTAGATATGTTTGAGTGCTTTGATGTTTACAAAAGTGAAAAAAAATGCAATCTAACACAATACTGTCTTGAAACCTATTTTGGTTTCTGCGGGGTCATGATGATAATGATCCAAAGTGCACATTCAGGCCTTAAGTCATCATATTTTATACACTAATTGTGTAGACTAGCAGTCTACATGGGTAGACTAGTGACACCTCCATAAAGCCGGAAAATATTGAAAACAAAACATGACATACACAACATAGCAATTCAGATGCCAACATGTGTAGGTCCGGTTCCCATTGTAGGGGCCCCATACTGTCCAGCTCTAGGACAAGTCCAATTATCTGCAGATGAGCTTATAAGTGCTGTCCTACAGGTATCAGGCCAAAACCCTCTCAGAATCAGGGTTTTCTGAACTACTCATTCAGTTGTTGCAGATCCAAGGTTACCAAGCTAGTCTGTACTTTTGCTGAATGAGTTTCTTGTATCTTAATTTCTCCATCAGCTCGCATATACATGTACTTTTATGTTGCAACGAGTTTGAAATTGGGGTGCCTCTTGTAATCCTTAGCAATTTGCGTTTATTGAAATGCAGTGCTCCCTCTCCCTAAACCATTGGTATATAGCTGCATTTGTCAATGTGAAGATCTCCTGGAGACACATATATATACATATGCTCACAGATAACTAAGAGACCTTGATGGACCCAGGCACCCTGTTACCCCCTCAGGGGCCAGGAGGCAAACACATCTATTCCACAACAAGGCCAGTTGATCACTAGGCAGTGAGACGCTGTGCAGGTGGTGGGGAAAAGTCAAGGATTCCTGTGAAGTGAACACTGCAGAGAATCGAAAGACCACAGGAGGTGAGCCAGGATTGCAGCATGCTGCCTGGTGGGAGGCCCACCTCCAATCTCTCCCATCCTTGGGCTTCTTTTCTTTGTTTGAATTGGATTTGGCACCATGATCTCATAGGTGGGATGTCATGCCAAGTCAGCAGGCTCCTCCTTCTTGGGTTCAATTTGCATTTTAAGGCTAATAGTGGATCAGCCCGGTTCCAAAGGGGAATCATCAGGCCACGAGCTCCTTGGGGATAATATTTATCAAACAGTAGCCCAAATTCCAAGTCTAAGTCAAGATCCAGAGGGTATGCCGTAGACTCAGTCTTAAAAACAATAACAATAACAGCTATCACAGGCCCCACAAGATTAAATAGGGCAGCATAGCAACCAGTGTGCTTTGGCAGAGTGGCATTGAATATTTCTAATGAAGTGATGGTTTTGCTTGTTGTGCTTGAGTGGTGCCACCGAGCAGTACTGACAGATGTTTCTCACAGAGGATGGTGCTTGTCACACCTGTCACACTGTCATTTTCTGCCCCATTCTGAATTTCTGGGCTTGTCCAGGTTCAGCCTCTCCCAACCCTCCCAAAAGGCCACCCACCAGGTTGAGGGGTGGTGGCCCCCATCCCACTGTCACCATGGGGCAGAGCAACTTGCCTATTCCTCCTTTCCTTACATGAAATCAAAGTCATCCTTTATTCCATTTGCAGAGTTTGGTGAGAAAAGCTGTAGGGTACTTGTGACTGATTAAAAGAAAATCCCTTTTCCACCATTTTCCACTGCCTAACTCATCCCCCCCACCCAATCTTTGGTCCTAATGGTTCTTAAACCTCTCAGGAGTAAGACTCGTTGCAATCCCTAGCCAAAAATGTAAAAGCCAGAAAATGCTACCTAAAATTACACATAGTCGGAGATTCTTTGAAGCTGGGTCAGCCACACATCTCCTGGAGCCATGCAAATCCAAACCTAAGAACATCAGACTATTAAATTAACCAGGAATCCAATATGTGATATGGTCAGAGAGTAACACATTTAAAAAACTAGGCATGCTCGCAGGGTACCCATTTCCTCAAACATCTGTGCTTTACCTGGAATTGTCAGCTTGACTTTGGCTTCATGAAATACGATGGAGAAGTAAGTTCTTGAACTGTTGGTATTAAGCTGACATTGAAAGAAGGGTCACTGGAATGTCCTGAACTCATTCCATGGAATAACTTCACTAGATATGCACTTTAATCATAGATTTGTGTAAAGGTAATGATGGTGGGGACATGACAAGGGGTTGCTACTAACACTGATTAAAGAATTGACCAAGCGAATATAGATGTGGAAATGTCTCTACCTTGTCCAGGCTTGCTTTTCTGATTCTTTGACTATTTTGTTTCTTTGTCATTTAATGATCCTAATTTGCACCCCAAAAAAGGTGTTTCGTTGTATCAGAGACTCTGGTATTAATTGTGTGGCATAATGAATGGGATTATCTGCAATGGACCCAAATCGGATAAAACATGAGCATTTTCATTAGCTCCACACATTTGAATTAGTTCAGTTCAGGAATATAAGGTTCCTTTTCCCCTTCCATGAGCTTCTGAAGCCACCTATTGCCCCTTTTCCAATAACTGCTTTTTTTTTTTTTTTAAACTGGACTGTATTTGACATTTTCTTGGGATGCTTTGACCTTGAGATTGTAGGGATGTAAATGTTAATTTTATGTGTCAGCTTAACCAGGCTTCAGCTAAACATTATTTCTGGGTGTGTATTTTGGGGTGAGGTTAACATTTGAACTGGGAGACTGAGTAACACAGACCACCCTCCACAGCATGGGCACCTCATTCAATCCTGTGGGGGCCTGAAGAGTGTGAAAAAGCAGATGAGGGCTGAATCTGCTTTCTCTGCCTGACTGCCAGAAATGGGACATAGGTCTTCTCTTGCCCCCGGACTGGGATTTTCACCATCGGTTCCCCTGGTTCTCAGGCCTTTGGGCTTGACTGGAACTGCCCCAGCAGTGCCCCTGAGCATCCATCTCGTGGACTAGTAGATCAGAAAACTTTTCATCTTCCATGACCACATGAGCCAGTGCCCCAAAACAGCTCTTTCTGTACAGCTGTATATGTTTTATTGGTTCTGTTTCTCTACAGAACCCCAATACAGCACTTTGAACTTCCCTAGAAAATTAGACAACCATGCTAACTTGTCGTTGCACACAGTGGACACATTAAAACATTCCTATGAAAAATATAAACAAGAGAGCAAGACCTTTCACATTGGTTTACCTTCTCTTACTTGAAGTCTCTTTGTTGTGATCATTAAAATTAGGGGACTCTCAGGAAGGGGTGAAATGGGAATAATGCAGGTAGCAGGCCATCAGAGATTGTGAACACATATCTAGTACATCATAAGAAGATGGGAGGTTATTAACAGATGAGCCAGGGCAGGAGATTTTCAGAGGGCAGAAACTAGAGATGCAGTTCTGCAGAAGCTGGAACAAGTGCCAGCTGTCCACAAACATCTAGGTGAAGGGAGAAGGGGAGAGGAAATAATTTTTAACTTAAAATTCTATACCCAACCCAAATACCACTGAAGTGTAAAGAGAAACAAATACTTTTTCAAAAATAAGAGGACTTAGGAAGTTTATTATCACGTACTGCCTTTGAAGAATTTGTTTACAGGTATTCAAGTAGGAAAAAGGATCCAAGAAAGAGTGAAATGTACTAAACTGACATTGAGAGTCCATTGGGAAGGGTGGGCGTTTTAAAGGAATCCCAGATGGATGACTTCTTAGAGAATCTAATCTCCAAGAACCAGGGAGGGAAAATGTCTTTGTACAGAACAAATTCTCTGTAAAAAAAAAAAAAGAAAAAAATATATAATATAGCTTATATATATAGCTATATATATATAGCTTAGAAACTAGAATCTCATTATTTATAATTATGTTAAATCACAAGTAATAATAGCTGCTTTGTACAATATTGGGCCAGATGGAGAGCCCAGAATTCCACCTTTCTCAATGAGCACTTGGAGTGGTTCTAAGACCGGGGGTCCATGGAGCACAGTGTTACAAATACCGCTCATGAGTCATTATTCTACCCAACGACTTACCCAAAGTTATAAGAGCTTTTACCATCCAATACCAAAGAAAGCTTTCTTCTAAATATAAGAAGTAGAAGTGAAATGCCATCCTTTAAACTACTGATATACCTAGAGGTATAATGAGTGTAAACAACACAGTGTGGTAAACCCCATTCAAAATCCCATTCCAAGATCTACTGTTGTTTGGTTTTTGAGGGAAAGGCACCCACCAGTCCTTTCTGTAAGTCACCTATCTCCTGTTCCTATGCAGCCCCTCCATGAATTCCCTGGGTACACTCTTTCTTTGTCATCATAGCTCATAGACTTTAATCACAAGCATGCAACTCTGGAGAGTAATCATCATCTTTAGATTCTAAATCTTCAAGTTTTCCACTCTTTAGAGAGTTATATGAGATTCCATGTACAAAATTATTTTTAATATAATCATAATTTAAAACAAGGTGCCTGCTGCTAAATTGAAAACTTATTGTTAAGTCCTTGTTCTGCTTCCCTGCAGGTAGCACTTGGCACGTGGCTGACACCCCTTCCTGGGCTCCTGTTTATGTGGCTTCAGAACACCTTGCCTCACCTTCTAGTCCTGGTGTTTACATGCTGATGCACACCAAGATTCAGGTCCTGACTGTCCCCTCTCTTCACTCTATCTTTTCTCCATATGCAGTTTACCCATGCTCATGTCTTCATCATTGAATCACTAGTTTCAAAATTATATCAGTTATATCCCCAGCTCCTATCTACACTCTGTACTCCATGGTTCTGTACCTGCTGCCTTGCATCATCTTCACTTGACATCCCAAAGACTTCTCAGTCCAACGTATCCAATTTTGAGTGCATATTCTCCTTTCACAGAGACATCACAAGACACAATCTTTTTTGAATGTCTCTGTGTCCCTTACCTCTTGAAATGACACACCTTCTGTCTTGCTGCCCAGGGTTGACAACTTGGGGTCATACTCAGTACTGTGCTCTTTCTTATCCTTTCTGTGCAACCAAGTCATTCACCTCTGAAATGTCCCTCAGATCTTTGCACTCCTTGCATCTCTTTCCCAGCTGTACCCCCAGCTCCATTGTCCCGCTGTCAGCCCATCGAAGGGGCCTCTGCAAATTTACTCTGCATAATTCATCCCCTGTTAGTATAGTAAGAGTTATCCTTTAGAAACCCAATTCTGGGGGCACCCTGGTGGCACAGTCAGTTAAGCCTTTGACCCAGGTCATGATCCCAATAAAATTTAAAAAAGAAAGAAAGAAAAAGAAAAGTAAAGAAAGGAAACCTAATTCTGATCAGTGTTCCCTATTCTACTTTGCTTCAATGCTTTTTTTAGGACACCTGAGTTTCTGACTAGAACCTGGGCCACAGGGGGACCCCTGGGTGGCTCAGCAGTTTGGCGCCTGCCTTTGGCCCAGGGCGTGATCCTGGAGTCCTGGGATCGGGTCCCGCCTCGGCTCCTGGCATGGAGCCTGCTTCTCCCTCCTCCTGTGTCTCTGCCTCTCTCTCTCTCTCTCTCTATGTCTATCATAAATAAATAAATAAATAAATAAATAAATAAATAAATAAATCTTAAAAAAAACAAACAAAAAAAGAACCTGGGTCACAGCCCAGAACCCTTAGGAACTGGCTCCTCTCTCCCTCTCCAGGACTATCCCCTACCCCTTCCTCCATCCCTATCCTCACCTGAGGTGTGAAGCATGATGTATTCTTCCCCATGTGGTTTCACTTGGGGAAATGCTGGCTTTTGCCTGGCTTTGTTTTATCCTTTTATTCTTACTCATTCTCTTTCCTTTGATTCTTTTGATCTCAGTTCGAAAGTCACGTATTCAGAGGAACTGAATGGTATATTTGTCTGTCATGATATCTTGTCTTTTCTCCTCGCCTCAGTAATCAGATTTCCAATTAGGTATTAATTTGGCTGGTTGTTTTAGCTCAGTCCTTTCTTAAATATGTTATAATATTTAACTGGCTGAAATAAAAGAGTGTAGGACTGATATAACGTATTTACCAGTGCATACCTGGAAAAGAGCACGGCAAATGCCAACATGGGATTCTGTATCAGTTCGATACATGGGTTTCATAAATTCCTTCAACAGCCCTGAAAGCTCAGTATTACTCCCATGTCTAACTGAAACTGGCTCCACAGTAATTAACAGCCCACCAGATTAATTGACCCCTGCTTGTCTTTTACGCCAAGCCAAAGACCCATAATGTAGCCCATTAGCCTCTGATTATTCAGATATCTCACTGTATATCATGCAAAAAGATATTGGTACATTTCTTCAAATGGGAAAACCAAAGAACAGGTCTAATCTAATGGTCCACTTAGAGGCAGTTCCCAGAGACTCACCTTGTCTCTATCCAAGGGCCTCTTCTTCAAGCTCATTTTACAGAGCACAGTCTCCTGCCACTATGACACCCTCTTGATGGAGTCCCCTCCCAAGAGAAGCAGGGTTGGAAGAGCACACCACTTGCCAGGCCTGTCCCGTGGGGAGGGTCTTCGCTTTCTATCAGCTTTCATGTCTTTGTTTGTTAAGTGTGGCCTTCCCTGTGGACCTGAAGTGGCGATTCTGTACATTCACAGATATCATATTCCCAGGAGGCAACTTGTGGGCCCTCAGGAACTGTGGGCTCCCTTGCCTGATGCAGTCTACATCACATCATCACTGTCTCACAAGTTTGCCCCAAAGTAAATATGTATTTATATGGATAAGTCCATATAAATCCATGTACTCTTGTATGTATATATTTATGTATGTATATGCTTATATATATATATATTTATATAATATATATATATTTATATATCCATCAAGCATAAATATTAAAAAATACCATATAATGGTATTTTTAAAAACTGCATAAATAATAACTAACAAGAATTGAACTATATGCTGCCAGAAGCCCTCAGAGTCTCTTCCCAATAAGTTGAGTTTTTAAAAAATTTAAATATACAGAGAATATCCTGAAATGCTAGAATTAGAGAGGCGAGTGTTTCCTTTCTGTACTTTGGACAATAAGTTTCTCGGTAAAAACCCTGAGGTTTTCCCTTAATAGACACATAAAAATGCTGTGTAATTACTGTATGAAATGCTTTTTTGAAAATGCTTTCTTTAAAATCAGTTTTTCTTAAGGAGTATTAGAACTTTCCTCTTAATTCTGTTTTCTTTGTCACATGACCATTTTTAACATATAGCAAAAACATATAAATATATTTATATATAAATTTAATATAGCATCTTTGGCTTCTGCTAAGAACATAACACATGAAAATCCTTCCTTACATACAATATGCTCCTCTAAATAATACACTTGTAATGTGAATGAGGTTAGAATAATTACTTATGATTTTATTTTTATTTTTATTTTATTTTTAATTTTTATTTATTTATGATAGTCACAGAGAGATAGAGAGAGAGGCAGAGACACAGGCAGAGGGAGAAGCAGGCTCCATGCACCGGGAGCCCGACGCGGGACTCGATCCCGGGTCTCCAGGATCGCGCCCTGGGCCAAAGGCAGGCGCCAAACCGCTGCGCCACCCAGGGATCCCTAATTACTTATGATTTTATAAACAAAACATAGACTTAATGTTGTTGTTAAGTTTTAAATTTGAAGCCACTTTGTTATAACTTTGTGTGTTTCCTGGTTTTACTTTTTGAGGCTCAAAGGAATATGTTTGTATGTAAATATATAGATACACATATAATCTCAGAATTTAAGAAAAACTCAGCAGATACTGATGTGGACCTTGGTTTTGTAGTCAAACAGAAATATTTAAGAACTGAGAATTAATCTGACCACGCTCTCTGGGAATGAAACCTGTCAAAATTGGTAAAGCTCACTGATACTCTCTTTAAAGCCTATTGATGCTATAAAACCTTCAACAATCTCCTGCTTCTCTTATTCATCTCTAAGAACTTGGATAATCTTTGCCTCACTCCTCCCTCCCACATTTACAATTGTCATTTTTAAAGCAGTCTTTATGAAAGTAAATGTCATCTCTAAAATAAAGGTACCACATTTACAAATTCTTAGGCCGCGTTTCACTTGAAATTGGACACAATTTCTAATTTTTCGCATTAGTGCCTAAGTATATAACTGTCCTCCTAAAGAGTGAAATCTCCTTGAATCTGTCATCAGATGACGCACAAGGAAGGGTTAAGTGCATTCTGATTTGTTATTGTTATTATTATTATTTATTCAGAGTGCTTTTGCGCCTGATTAGTGATGGTTCCTGAGAGTATTTTGACATGACATGCTGTCAGGAAAGGGAAGAGCAGCTGCTCTGGGGATGTGTTACAGGCTCACTGAGGCAATTTGGAAGAATAAGGACTGTCAAAAGCAATCAGACCAACACCCAAGTCTCTATTAACTGCGAAGGAAGACATTTGGCAGAGCCGAGTGGAGAGCCTGGGCGCCCGGTCCTGCGGGTGACAGCAGCTAGGAGCCAGCCAGCAGCCCTGACCTTCCTGACCAGGATGAGGCCTGGAAGATGTTGCCCAACTGGAAAGACCCCAAGATTCGCATTTCCCACCGAGCGACATTCATTCATGAACAGCCCGAGCCCTGTTGGCTCAACAACTTTTAAGGGAATTGCAAGGTCTGAGAGAACAGAAGACCAAAAGACTTTCCTAAACTACCACTTGCTTTATGAGACTCTGTAAAGGAAGTTCTTATCTTGAACACCCTTTTGTTTCTTTGAGTGGAACATTCCCGCATGTCCAAACCATCATGTTACAGGCACAATCTGAGCATTGTGTTCTCAGACTGATGTGAACCATGGATTGTGAAGGTTAAGAGGGCAGCCGTCGGGAAAACAAGTCTGCTTTTAGGATTTTAGGAACAGACAGCAGCAGACTGGGGGTTACAACCTGGTCACATGCACTTGAATGTGCAGAACGTGGCTGCAGTGATGTCTGGTGCTTTGGAGAGCAGATAATGTGTTGGGTTTCTGGGGTCTTGGCCTGCCTGCATCCTGTGCTCTGTGCTCCCTCCACTTACTCACCGACCCTTGCGAGCTGGGAGGGAGGTCACACATGCATGAGCTTATGGATGAGCACAACTGGCCTTCTAACATGATACTAAATTTATGCAGCCCTACAACTACAGTAGAGAAGAACAATAACATCACTTTGAAGAGCATTACATTTCAAAAGACTTTAAAAGGACTCCTTTGAAAAAATAAAAACTGTATTTCTCACTTGCTAATATAATTCCAGCACATAATTTGCTTCATCATAACCATGAGCTACATTACACGAAGGGGTTTCCATTTGCAATAATTCACATATCATCTATAAATTAGATAGGGCTCTTCTGTGTAAAATTTAAATGCTTCGTTTTTAGCTATAGAACATAAAAGCATTTACTGCTATTTTACATTGACACCCTTTTCCAAAAATATGTGACGTATTTTTCTTGTGGTGTGGTGTTTTACCTAGGAATACAAGGTTTAGTTAGTAATGGTAAACTGGGAAATGGGCTAATAAATTATTTGCAAGGGTCGAGAAAATCCATCTCATCACCACTCATCTTCTCCAACTGCTCTTCACCAAGACACAGGTACGTTCCACAGAGAGAGCTGGAGACACTGGCATCCCTTCAGTTTATGATGAGAAGCAGGACCACACATCTCCACCAACACCTACCCCTTCCAGGGGAAACACAGGCTGGGGAGCTCCTTCACCCAATAGGTTGAGTCCCTCCTTGTGAAAAACCCCAAACACTGATAGTTTTGAAATAGTTTGTTGTTGTTGTTTTTTTAACTTTGGGATACACATGAAAAAAATTTGGGGTGTGAACCAAGACACCAACACATAATAACAGCTACTACACCAAGTACAGGGTCACAGGGTCTGCTCCAGCATTGTGTGTGTCAGCATTAAGGGAAAAGTCATAGCCTGAAACCCTTTCTATTTCTTTCCACACTGCAGTGTGTCTTATTTTATAATAAAAAGTCATGCTGACAAGCAGCATAATATTTTAATAAAACAATACTTTTAGACCTAGATTCCAATGCTTTCTCTCCCTTTTTTTTCGGTAAGATTTTAAAATATTCTAAAGACTCCTGGCTTCTTGAACTTCACGCATTTTCTTCTCCAGTTTGCATATCAAGTTAAATAAAATTAAAGTTCACTATTTTAAACAAAGTCATTCTCTTCATTAAAAAGTCATGCTTTTTTCCCCGGTAAGAATAATTACCTCTTTAGCAAAATTTTAAGTTTTATTTTGAATATATGAAGCATTTAGTGAAATGCCTCTTTAAATGAGTGGTAAAAACTTCTTGATGATCAAAGGATGAAAGCTATTGTTTTATTATACCTCTAGTTTTTTCAAAATGCATTCATAATTATAAACCCCATAGGTAGACCATCATTGTGGAAAAGAGAGAAAAACTTGATTGTAGAAACAAAGAGAATGAGCTTTCTTGTAAAGGAGGAGATATTCCCATGCACAGCCTTGCCCCTGATAAATCATTATATTATCATTTGAAAGGCAACCACATTGTATTGAGGGATGCTCTATAGCCCCAGTCATAATATTAAAGCTGCTTTGAGGGAAACAATGTTTATATAGTAGACATGTAATTAAAAGTAAAATTCATCTGTAATCAAAGGAACTTTTTATTTAAAAAAAAAAAGAGAGAGAGAGATTGTTTAAAACTAATGTCCTATTCTAAAACAGTAGGATGTCACTGTGATTCTAAGGAAGATTTTTAGGGAAATGTAATATGGACAGTTTCTCAAATGCAACAGGACAGGAGCTAATTACATAATTAGTCTTTGTTCATTATACATGTGTGATATAATCAGATTTAGGGATAATATCAAACTATGAAACTGCAGGTCTTGTCACATTAAATTGATGAGAAAAATTATTGCTTAAAGAGACCTTATGACATATTAATAAATGGGTATAGTCTGTAAGGAATATTAACAAAACCTGTCTGGATGAGATTATAAATCTCCAGTGAGTTTTTAAATTACTCATGCCTCCAGGACACAGAAACACAAACTACTGGATTGTAGCCACGTCAGATTTGCAGCTACAAGGTTTTTTAAAAAATAAAAATAAACAAACAGCGAGATAAAAGGCAAAGCTTAATTAAATGTGTCCAGAGATAAATTCCAGGTTAGGTTAATTTTGTGTCTGTGTAATGCAAGTGTGCCTGCAGACATTTCAAAATGGCATTGGCTCAACCTCAAAACATAAGGAAGGCCTAAGTGCGCCCTCAAAGAGTAAACTCTAAAAACAAATACATCTAGTATTTACTTAATATCTTATTAGACACATTTCTCGTAGGAAGAACAAACTTACATGGATGATTTACAGTTTAGGTTAGAAACTATTTTCTCAGGCACTGTGTTGATCCTTCAAACATCAATGACAGGGAACATAATTTACAGCAAATACTAGACATTCAGTTTGCTTCCACATGCTGTGGATTTATTAATTCAGTTGTGTCTTTAAATCCACATGCTGTGGATTTATTAATTCAGTTTTGTCTTTACAATGAAGCTCAAGTCTGTAGACCTTAAGTCCCTTGGACCAAGGCGTGTATCTGTTCAACTCTTCTCATACCATGGATCTGAACCCAGGCAGGAAACAGGCTCTAACTCGGTTTCACAAGTGTGAGCATTGTGATGTGTACAGCCTCTAACAGTGTCTAACTGTTAAAACTAGAAAACTAGCTCTGTGGAACACTAAAGCAGTCAGAGTAAACACAAGCTTAACAACGAGCACGTCAGCACATCATCAAAGAACGTGAGAGGTGACTTAGCACCTACTTATTTTAAGTATCCCACTATATCATTTTCCTTAGCTCTGCTGGAAGACAGAAGCCTAGATTCATGTGCATGAATGAGATTTGTGAGAAAACATGCAATTCTTCTCAACTCCTGTCACGTGAGGGTGATGTTAAAAGAAAGTGCGATCAGCAAGTATGTAGAAGAGGAAAGTTGACAGTTGTGTAGAGTGGTATTTCCAGGAGCTTCTACTGATGCCTGAGAATCATCCCTTCTTACTAGGAAGGGTGATGAGGCTTTACTTTTCATGGTTCTGATTTTGGTGGCAGATCAGATATTCTAAGTGACCTTGGTTGGTGTGGACGTGGTTGGTGAGGACCCATGGTGCTGACCCAGCTACTGTCTTCTAGCAGGGAGCTCTACATTCATTCCCCTGGGCAGAAGCTGGGCGGCATCACTTGTCCTACCGCAGAATGCTCTTGGCGTCAAATCCACCCTACAGACCAGAATACCGACCAGTGACTTGAAAAACCTTCTTGGAAGCCTCATGACCTAGAGTTCAAAGACCTAATTGGCAACTCAGATTTTCTTTCACATAGATATGTTGCATGTACCAAAAAAGATACCAGAATGATTCCTCTCATTCATTCACCCAGTTACTCATTCACTCTACGTTTGCACTACTTTGAAGAAGCTTTCATGTGCTTCTTCCAAAATGTGCAGCAGATTAGAGGCATTCCAGTGTAACTACTCATTTTAGAATCGGCGGGCAGGGCTCTACTCAATTTAATCCATGTTTTATATCATGATGCTGCTGGAAGAATCAAGGACAGGATCCTTTTACTTAAACAAAAGCTTTTGCTTTTAGGTTTTAAACAATGACCCAGATTCTTCTAATCTTAATTCCAAATTTAAGCAAGGCACTACCAAATTGGTATCACTAATCATACAGTTGCCAATATGATTAAAAGTATTAGCATACATTTTTTCCCCACAGAACTATATTTCTTTGAGTATTAATTACAATTATTTGTTTGGAAAAAAAAACAAAACAAAACAAAAAAAAAAACAATTATTTGTTTGGTTCTATTTTCCTTGGATACCTATTGTGCAATATTTACTCATATCTAATGAGTATTATTGTATGTACATTATGGTTGATGATGTAATAGTCAAAATTGAAGCAAAGTATTTGAGGTCACTAATTAGTTTTATTATTAAAAAAAAAAAGCCTTAAAAAGAAAAAAAAAAAAGCCTGCTAATATTTTTCTTCAGGAAATGTCAGAGGCAAAAATTAGTGAAGGGGTGGAGTATGATAGTATAAGAGGTGAGGGTGTTTGAAATGCTTCAAAAATGTGTCTAGCACTAATCAGTTTCAAATTGGATGGAAGTTATTCTCTTAGATCAATAGACATTTGAAATGTTGTCCATATTATTTTGAGCTTCTTACTCCATTTGACTCTAGTCTCATCCATCCCATGTGGTTTCCTCACTTTAAGTAGTTGCTCATAGACCAGCTGTGTAGCTTTCGAACAGCATCAAGGTCCCACAGCCAAGAGTAAGGAAGTAGGAATAAATTCTCTAGATGCACTATAATGACTAAGAGAAATCAAATTCAGTTGTTTAGATCTTAGTACACTCCATTATAAAAATATTCTCTAAGTACTTCAACTACCTAAATCAATGTTCTTTTCTTAATGAAATCTACATATATCTCTAGATATTACTGTTATTTACATGATTTTGACACTTGCTTTCACTTGTGTTGAGAAGTTGTGGGATAACGTGTGCATATATTATCACACTCGGATTCTCTGCACCTTATCTATAAGAAGATTTCTTAGTAAGGTAGTGAGGGACTTACTGACCTAATCAAGACTAAATTTCTAGGTCCAAGAAATTAATTAACCACAAATCATTGTCCATAATCTTCTACAACCAAAGCAAGTAAATGTCCATTTACATGTACATCTGTTTATTGTCGATCTTTCCTCATTAGAATTTAAAGTCCAAGATAGAGACTTTGTCATTTCATTCATTACCATGTAGAACAGTACCTGGCACGTAGTAGGTGCTAATAAATATTTGTGGGTTTAACCACTGGGTGATTAGAGGTATGAATGGACAGAGGCTGGGTAGAGGACAAAAATATAGATAGATGGATGGATAGATGACTAGACAGGCAGATGGATAGATGGGAGGATAGATGGATAAAGGCATAACCTGAACCACTTCCTTTTGACTTTGTTGGATTGCATTGACTATATTTGAAGACTATTTTGATGAGAAAGTCACGCAACAGGCAAAAATAGATGTGATTCTTCTAAAACTGAACTCTGCTTAATTTAGGAAGAATGATATACCTATATATGGATCCTAAAATAATTTTACTTTTCAATGAAACAGCTTTTATCTTCACTTTGTAATTTTAAAGGAATTGTAATTTAAATAACACTACTGAGCTAAGGTAGCTCTACATGGTTGTCATTACATTTTCAGGTCTTTTAAAATAAATATTCCGCCTAATGATCTACTATACGAGTCTCAAGCTGGACCCCTAATGCCTTCATGATTTTATTTCCCAAACATCTTCCTGAAAGTCATCCTAATTCAGAACTACTCATTATACTTACTTGAAAATCATTGCCTTAATCATGTTAGTGCTTGCCTCTACTTTGTAACAAAATTGCATGTTGTCTTATGAAATGGCTTTGGACAACTGGACCTCCAAAATAACTATGTCTACAGCTATTGCAAAAAAGACCCTGACTTTTGCATTTGGACTATGATGGAAGATGCATTCAAATTATTCTTTTTAGTAAGTGATGCTTTATCTCTCCAGAATAAAGTATTGTGTGTTGGGAAAAGTAAGAGAAGAAGTTAGAGAAAGTGAAAAAGCAAGTCTGGGATGTTAAATCAAATCTATATATTTTATTAGGATCATGGTTTCTCTATCTGTGGTTTTCTGAGAAAGGTATATTGAAATTTTCCATTATATTTTTTTTGTTTTATCAGTTTTTCACTATTTTTTAAAGTTTTTATTTAAATTCCAGTTAGTTAACATATGGCATCACATTAGTTTCAGGTGTAGAATACAGTGACTCAATGCTTTCATGAGTCACCCAGTGCTCATGACAACAAGTGCACTCCCCCTTCCCACCACCTATTTCCCCCATCCTCCACCCAACTCCCCTGTGGTGACCATCAGTGTGTTCCCTATAGTTAAAAGTCAGTTTCTTGATTTGTCTCTCTCTCTCCTTTTTCCCCCTTAGTTTGTTGGCTTTGTTTCTTAAATTGCACATACAAGTGAAATTGCATGGTATTTGTCTTTTGCTGATGGGCTTATTTTGCTCAGCGTCATATCCATCCACATCATTGCAAATGGTAAGATTTCATTATTTTATATGACTAATATTCCATCGTGTATATGCCACATCCTCTTTATCCATTCATCAGCTGATGAACACTTGGGCTGCTTTCATAATTTGGCCATTGTAATCAATGCTGCTGTAAACATAAGGGTGCATGTATCTCTTTGAATTAGTATTTTTATACTCTTTGGGTAAACACATACTACTGCCATCACTGAATCATGAGGCAGTTCTATTTTTAACTTCTTGACAAACCTCCATACTGTTTTTGACAGCGGCTGCACCAGTTTGCATTCCCACCAACAGTTCATGAGGGTTCCCCTTGCTCTGCATCCTCACCAACATCTGTTGTTTCTTGTGTTGTTGATTTTAGTTCTTCTGACAGGTGTGAGGTGATCTCACTGTGGTTTTGATTTGCATTTCCCTGATGATCAGTGATGCTGAGTCAAGGGAAACAAACAAACAAAAAACTATTGGGGCTTCATCAAAATAAAAAGCTTCTGCACAATGAAGGAAGAAGTCAACAAAACTAAGAAGCAGCCTTCGGAATGAGAGAAGATATATGCAAATGACATCCGATAAAGGGTTAGTATCCAAAATACATAAAGAACTTATAAAATTCAGCACAAAAAATGAATAATCCAATTTAAAAATAGGCAGAAGACATGAATAGACATTTTTTCAAAGACATACAGATGGCCAACGAACACATGAAAAGATGCTCAACATCATTCATCATCAAGGAATCGTCACACATTTCACATTATGATTAATGATATGTTTATGATTCACATAGTTCATTTCAGTGATCTCATGACTACCATTTTTTATTCATTTTCTCTTCTCTTTCTGTGTATTCAACACATCTTTTATCTTTTAGGGTTTTTTTTTCTGTCTTTTTGAATCTCTGGGCTGTATTTTTAGATAAGCGCTAGAAATTTTGCTTTGTTTTTGTTTTGTAAAAGGCCAAGTAATAGCTATTTTAGGGTTTTTTAAGCCACAAAAGTCTAACATATTTTTATTTGTTTCTTCTTTCTTTTCTGGTAAATCCTAATGGTGAAATGAGGTTTCAGTGTTGGTCAAAGCCAAGTGAGAGAATGTGGCAGATGACAATACATTTAAAACCTGAGGGTATAATTGATGATTTTCTTCAAAAAGAAATAAAATCAGTGGTTTTAGATATTATTGAAAACAAATGAATAGGAGTTACAAAATTGAACACTTATGAAAATGAGGGATTCCACTATAGTTTAAACCAACTTCTATTCAACCAACTTTATTCTTTATGGTGTGGTTTCACATATATTTTGTTGGTAACTGTATCCTTTCTACCCTCAACTTTCTATGGCCAAGACTAGATCCTGATGTGTGCCAAACATCTTACATGTCTCTCGGTTCTACTTGAGCTCAGTATGTGGTCAGCCTTACTTGAGCATATGTAGACATATGTATTGGGAAAACTCATCCAATCCCTCCATAGCTTTTTACAGTAATAATCCCACTTGCTGGAAATTCATCTTAGAAAGTAGAACTTGATAATGACATGAAGCTCCAAGCTATTAGGGTGCCTCTAGTTGTATTGTTTTGTAATTTGTTGAATATTGTTGTGTTTGCCTTAGGTTCAGTTGCTGTATATATTAGTAATTAAGAAAAGCTTTGGCCATCATAGGAAATGTTGGATAAGGATATGCACTCAGACAGAAAGCTCAAAACCAGTCAGCAGATAACCAGTGATAATATTTGTTTATTCATTGAATAATCATGTCTTTCAAAAACTTTTATTGAGCATCTATTACATACCAGGTACTGTTTTAGGTGCTGAGGATAGGTTAGTGAACAGATCATGTAAGTTTCTTGCTCTCAGAGTATTTTGAGTTTTGTTTGCTTGCTTGTTTAGTACTGAATCTATAATGTATCTTGAGCAAGTGGTTACCATATGTTTTTTTTTTTTTTCTAAGTTCTGTATTTCTCTCAGGAAATGAGAAAATGGGGCAGAGTTAAATGGGCATTTTTATCCATTTCAAGCATAGACTAAGTATACTTTCTCTAATATATATTTGATTATTGATATTTGATCCACACGTGAATGCATGAGATGTTCTTAATACTATCCAAAAGCTGAATAAAAACAAAGATGTAATTGCATGAAAAGGCAGATTCAAAGCTTTTAAAATAAATGTATAATATCTACTCTACAAAAGTTCATTCGAAAGAACAGAACACAGCTTATTATTTTCTAGAAGAAGGAAAATCTTTTGGAAGACAGCTGATAAGATTTCTATCCTCGTGAGCTTTCCAGACTTGTCCGATGTCTTTTAAAGTATATTTTAAACTTATGAGTGAATTTTCAGTTTTATAGATAAGTAGTATCTAGCAAATATATTTGTATCAGAGTGCATATTTTTGCTAGCTTTGACAAAAAATATCTACATTTGAACTGAATAAAAATGCTTCCCTTTTATTTAGGCTTTCGATGTGGTTTTCTTCATATGTCACACTGTGGACCCCCATTGATGTGTTCAAATTACTCTCTCCATTAGTTGTGATGGATGTACATCTGTCCCTCCTCATTACTGATTCCAAATAAGCTATAGGAAGTTTCTGGCAAAAGGTATTTTGATTGATAAACAAAGCACAGTTTGCTACCCTTGAGTAAGCCATCAAAAATCATTGTATTAGCTCTCTGGTAAGAGCTTTTTAACTCACCCAGCCAGCTGGTTTTAGCTACACATTTAAAAACATAAACTGGATTTTTTTGCAGATAGAAGGAGAGGGTTTGTTATTAAAGATGCCCCGGTCACTCCATTGTGTAGAGAAGACAAAAAAGCCTGAATATACACAGGATACCTACCCATGTTCCCACTGAGGCTCTACTCCTGGTGCTTGTTTTGTGTGCGTGTGTGTGTGTGTGTGTGTGTGTGTGTTCACCACTGCTCAATATTTTACAACTCTTTGCCCACAGCCTTTGTCTGTATAACTCTCTTGCTCAGGAAGCATATGCATGTTCATTGCCTCCATCAGCATTTGAGTAAGACCTCTAATCCTGACTGTCTGCCCGTATACCCGAGTTTCGATATTTTACTCTTAATCTGGTATTTGTGTAAGAATGTCCCACTCTCAGGGTCACACATTCAAGTCCTGTATAGTATTTTCTTGACAAAACTAGAAACCCTTTCTACTTCCTTTGGCACAAAGATGATCACAGTTCCCCACTGTGGACCCTTCCTCCTTCTTTTCTTATTTCTCCCTTTCAACTCTTGTGTTAACCTGCTGTCTCTGCATATAATCTGTACGCTTTTAATTCAGCCCCTGGATTTCCACCCAACCTCATTCACTCTTCATTTATAACATTTTTTTGACTTGTTTTTTTTGGCCACACCTCTCTAAAACAACTCTTGTTTGGATGACTACAAGTAATGTCATTGTGTGCCTCCTTCCTGCCAAAATAAACATGGGGCAGTTCATTGATAAAATACCGTTCTCTACTTTATTTTATAATCAATGATGGCTATTAGTGTCTGGAGATATCAGAGCACTGGGCACTCAAGTGCTGTTTTATTATATTACAAAAACAGCTTTTAAACAGGCAGTGCTTTACCTATATATTCATAGGCAGCATCCTTTAATTAAGCATTCAGTGGGGCCAAGAGGAGAAAGAGAGCAACTGGTTTCATCTTTGGTTCTAATTTAGTCATTAAGGAAGGCTTAAATCCATTTTTTTGAAGAGCTTCTCCCAGGAAAGCACACAATTTGCCTGAGCTTCTCTCTTCTTCAAGAATCCTAGAAAGTTGCCCTCATGAAAGAGAGATGGAATTGGAATTGACTTTTAATACTTCCAGCAAACAAGCGTGAACAATTCTGTCTTAAAATGGAATTGTGGCAAAGCCGCATGAAGAGAACTGCCCAAGAACCCAGGTTTGTGAAGCTCCAGTGGACGTCGAAACAGGATCCACTGAAAGTGTATTACAGATAATCATGCAAACGGTTGAGGCATGCTGAGCACCTAAATGGATCAATTTATCTTCAAAGATCTTTACAAATATGAACTAATTCTTACAGTATTGCCCGATGATTAAACATCAGTCACCTCTCTATTAGGTCTCAGGGAGGAGTGAATCAATATAAGAAGTAATATTTTCACAGAAAGAGAGGGAGAAAAAAGAGTTTTTGAAACCAATTTAAAATGGAAAGTCTAAGTAAAGGTGGACTTGAAGGCCTAAAGACATTAACTCATTGTTGCCAATTGTTTTGGGAGTTACCAGTGTGAAGCAAAACTGGTTTCCTTTCCTATCCAATAAAACCCAGTTTTAATCTCTGCTTAAGATGCAAAGCAATAAAGCTCCTTTCAGAAGCAACCAAGTAGACAATCGCCTTGAACAGAAGAGCAGTGATTGCGTGGGTACCTCACAGTCAAGGGATAAGTGAGGTCTCTCCCTTAGAAACTAGGTACTCTGCTGGAGAATCCTGGCAAGACCTGGAGGAGACAAGTGCCGGACTTCACACCCTAAAATGTATGCTGGGGGAGGGCATGTGAAAGCGGAGGCCCAATGCCAGCAAACGGTCATTCTGCATTGCCTTTTTTAAAGGTAGAAATCAAGATGATTTCTACTTTCAGTTTTACTGAAATATAACTGACATACATCACTGTACAAATTTAGGGTGGACAGCATGGTGACTTAACTTACATTTAGCGTGAAATGATTAGCACAGTAAGTTTAGTTCACATCCATCACCTCATATAGTTAAAAGAAAGAGAGAGAAGAGAGGGAAGGATGGACAAAGGGAGGGAGAAGGAGGAAGCGGAGAAGGGTGACAGAGAGAGGCAGGGAAGGAAGGAAAAGGAAAAAAAGTGTTTTTCCTTGTGATGAGAATTTTTAGGGCTGCTTGAAGTCTTACACTAGCACTGATGGTCTACACGGGGACTTTGAAGGAACTTCTTGCTGCTCCTGGCAGCACCCAGTGGAGGAAGGCCCAGCCTAGACCCCTCTGCAGTGAGGGGACATCCCACACGACTTAAGTGCTTACATCCTTTCTTAAGCTGGGAGTCCTGATGTTTCCCCTGAACTCCACGGCAGGCATCAGGGCAAGGCCAGTACCAGCTCCAGACCCCTGCTTCTGATCCACAGATGGATTCAGCATGAACCCAGAGAAGCAATCTTCAAGGCTTCAACTTCACAAAAACGTCAGACTTAAGTAGAAGACTTAAAAATCCAAAGGTTAACGAGGGAATAATCATTTCTCTATCGACCTAGAGGACAATATAAATAAATCACCTGATATCGGGAACACAGTTCCTATCCATCACAATTGCAGACTCACAGGTCAGAAAATGATGACCCAGGAAAACTTGTAATGAGACAGCACCGTTGAAAGGCCCTGGCCAAGGTGCTTCCACGTCAATGAGCCGTGGTTGACCTGGAGCAGCTAATGGCTTAGAGAGTGGCATGCGGCAACCTGGAACACAGAAGCTTTTAATTGTTGGCCAGATAAATCCTGGTTCTGTGCTCTGAGACCCCTTATGATAATTCAGAACGAGGATCACGCTGGGCTTCACATCAGAAACATACATTGAAGCATTAATTTCTCTTAAAGACATTTCTTTCTTTTTTTTTTTTTTTAAAGATTTTATTTATTTTTTCATGAGAGACACACAGAGAGAGAGGGAGAGACATAGGCAGAGGGAGAAGCAGGCTCCCTGCGGGGAAGCCGGATCCAGGACTCTATCCATAGTAGAGAACTCTATCTCCATCATTCATGGAGAATTGATTTCATCCACATAGTAGAGAACCTTGAGATCACACCCTGAGCCGAAGGCAGAGGCTCAACCACTGAGTCACTCAGGCATTCCTTGAGGACATTTTTCAAAAACGTTTAAGGGAAACTTTGACCATGGATTTTTCTGTTGGTTTGCTCCATAATATTGGCATGTTGCCTTCCCTTATGAATGTCTCCATGTGTTAAGTGTGGAGATCAGTCTGGCTTTCCCACACTCACAGCTTAAGAGTAAAATACTAAGAAATTAAAAGGGAATCCTAACACAACTTCTAACATTTGACAAACTCAGGCTTTACAATTTTTTTGAATCTTTAATATCAACCATGTCTAGACGATCACTATTTTGATTGTGAGAAATGTGAGATGTCATGTATAAAACATGACAAAAATGAGAACTTATCTTGTGCCTTATTTGGTTTTCCCTTCGAGAGGGTCAGAATACAGGAAAAAAAAAAAACACAAAGATTCATTTGGGGAGAAAGATGAATAGAATTTTTTTTCCTTTGCGGCTACTGTCCATTTTATCCACATGAAAGAAAACAAAATGCACATTTAAAGATTGGACAAACCTGAAAACTTATTTAAGGGTAGGTCTAGCTCTTGCTCTCCTTCCTTCTTTCCTTTCCAGTGTCAACTAATCATCAACCACCCAGGAAAGAGTTGTGGAGGGTGGACCCCACCATGCAGGATGGCATTTTGCCTTGTGTGTGCCCTGAATTAGGCTGGAGGAGGAGTAAAAAGGTTTCCTTGGATTTTGAATATGGTGAGCACTGGTATTAGAGGATTCGTATGACACCTTCTAATGGGATAGACCGTTCAGTAGGCTGTCAAGATGTGTGTTCTTGACTGTATCTCAGAGCAAGTCAGCTAACCCAGGTATTTGCATATCTAAAATGAGATTCATTTTTAAAATGTATGTTAATGAATAACATCATTAGCATGCAATTTTACATTCTGATTGATGCTATTCAGGGTCCTACAAGTAGGCAAAGGACAGGCACCATTTGTATCCTATTCAAGACAAGAACATTTGATTATTAAATCTGACCATCTACAGCTGCCTAACTTTAGGGAATAGCATTGGGATAACCATGTTTAATGAGATTTATTAGTTAAGGCTATGCAATTAGATCTATTTTGTATCCAGCAAACTAATATTAAATATTTCAACATTTTCATTACTAAATATAGAATTACAAAAATACCTTAAAATAATAGTAATTCACCTCTATATGAGGTTTCCATACTGCAATGAGATCAGTAATTGGAATAAGATCATTGCTCTCTTTGGAAAGCGATTGTACATTCAAATAAATCATCTGCTTCTTGCTCTCTGGGTCTTCTCTGTACAAGCCAAGAAGACCTTTATGAACATGGTAAATTGTGCTGAGTAACCGAATTGCATGTAATCAGAAAAGATAGGATTATGAAAAAAGGGTTGAGGGAGAGTAAGGAACTGACCCAGGGGAATGTGTGATAGGGACACATGGGTTGGGGGTAGGATAAAAGCCAAAATTGTTACCAACTAAATGAGGGGGCTGAGGCTGGCCTATCTTTTTAGTTCAGGATTGTTTATGTGAAACCAGTTAACACACTCTAAGAGCACCGAGCCTGGCTTGGAAACAGAGGCTCATTACCCGGGTGGCAGGTTTGCTTGAGTCGGTCATCTTGTCAATGCCTGCCTCTGGATTTGAGATTTCTGAAAGAGGGAAGCAGTTGATGTTGGAAAGATTTCATTTCCCAACAGAGCCTGAAACAATGAAGGAGATGAAACCAGTATAGCGAATGCTCACACGGAGATTGAAATCAGAAGCTCTCCTTCGAGTGCAGAGCCCATGCCTCTCCTGCTGATCTCTGGGGCTGTCTTTGCATCCCTCAAAATAACTCTGTAATTTGTCTCTGGCTTCTCCTAGGGACTGAGTGTGTGGCTCTCAAGACTCAGTCTAAAAATAGAATCTCCCATCTCAGAGAGGATGAAAAGAAATGCAAAGAATAGGTATCCCTCTGTGTTTGCAAAACAAAGCCTCCTTCTTCCTCAGACAAAGCTCTGCATCATTTCAGGAGAGCAGCTTAGAGTGCATAGGATGGGCTTACATGCAGGAATAGATAAATCACAGAAATGGAGGGGAAAATGGAAATACTTCCCAGGACTGGCAGAAACAGAAAGTCAGCTTCTTCTTGACTCTGTGGACCAACTGGATTACTGAATGATGCCCAGAACAACATTAAAAAAAAAAAACCCTCAGGAAAAGTCAACAAGCTCTTTTCTCTCCTTGGGAATTCGAGACATAGCAGAATTTTGCTGACTATTCCTAACATAGATTGTGTGAAAGGCACACAGCTACAGCTTCTCATGCACTACTACTTTGCAAGAATTTCCTGGTGTTTCTCATTGTTTCATTTTTCCTGTGTTTACCCTGAGTTGGCATCCATGAATTAGTAAAACAGTTTGCAAATTGTGCATCTGATAATGATGTCTAAGTCCTAGGATTGGAACATATGAAATTGGCAGTGTCTTAAATTTTAAAATATCCCAGAAAGAAGGAAAGAGAGGGGTTAGGGAAAGAGAAAGGAAGAGAGGAAGGCCGTAGCATCATTGTTGAAACAATATTCAATTTCATAAGGAATTTCAAGCCCAGAATAGGAATCTATATTGAAATGTAGCTATTTTAAATTAGTTACAATGGAGTAGAATGGGAGAGCATTCCTCAGAATGCGATCTAGTGTAGACACAGGGTCATTACCAGAGGTGATCAAGTGAAAATTGGTCCAGTACGGCTGGCATCTGAGAAGGAGAGAAATCTGGACACAGACACACACGCAGGAGAACGCCACGTGAAGATGAAGGCAGAGTTTGGGGTGATGCATCTATTAGGAATGTCAAGGATCGCCAGCAAAGCACCAGATCAGGATAGGGGCATGAACGGGTCCCCGCCAGAGGCTCAGGAGGGCCCTGCCCTGTCCGCACCTTGAGCTTGGACCTCCAACCTCAGAACTGTGAGGTAGTAATTTCTGTTAGGTCACCCCGTGTGAGGTGCTTTGTTCGGGCAGCCCTAGCAAACTACTATGAGGTTATTGAGAGGTTGAAGGACTGATGATATAAAAGCTTAGAAGCATGCCAGGAGCAAGGTGAAAGCTCAGTGAGCGTGAGGATTATTGTTTTATTAGTGCAATGACTCTGGTCATTTCAAGTTTAGTTTTTTTTAAGATTTTAATTTATTTGACAGGGAGAGAGAGACAGAGAGAGAGAGCATGCGTGTGCTAGAGCACATAGCAGGCGAGGGAGAGTGAGAGAAAGAAGCAGGCTTCCAGCTGCGCAAGGAGCCCAATGTAAGACTCAATCCCAGGACGCTGGGATCAAGACCTGAGCTGAAGGCAGATGCTCAACCACTTGAGCCACCCAGGTGTCCCCGGTCATTTCAAGTTTTAATGAAATATGTTCTATATCTCTTTCCTCTAAATAACATAGCTGCCCTGAGTCAACAGACTTCTCTGGTGACTCCTTAGCAATTGGTCTAATGGTCAGTTGGCCACAACTGGCCAGTGGATTCGGAGAGGTGCGACACAGAGAGCCTTTTGGGGAGACATTCACGCTCCCACTGCCTGCATCTTCCATGAGGACAAATGCTGCCTTTCGGCACCTAGGCCCCAGGCTTCCCCACACCTGGCGCATCTAGGCGGGCACCACACAGAGGTTCCTCTTGCACCAGTGCAAACGCTGGCACACAAGCATGCACTCAAGATAGAGTCAGTGCACTTTCCTTCTCTTCCGGGCAGTAAGAGCAACTGGGGAGATGATCCAGGGCAGTCTTTGTGTCCCGTCTGCACAAGGGCTGTGCAGTTCCAGGCTTAAACAGAGGACCCGGCTTGCTATTTTTGACCCTCAACTGCACTGCGTGGATGAAAAAGCCTATTTCTAGACCTGCCCAAGAACAGAGAGCATTTGGAAAGGCTATTCCATGTGTCATGCTCCCAGTGGCACACCCCCCTTTGGCGTTCTGGAATATTCTGTGGTTTCCTGCTTCCTTTCCTTCATGGGCATAAGCCACTGTTTCCGAGTCACTTCCTCATACTCAGCTGCAGATAGCTTGCATGCCAAATGCTTGTCTCAAAATCTTAGGCTGAATTGTTTTGTCTTTGGGATTCCTGCTTCTCACCTGCCCCAAATGTTAACTCGTAGACGAACCCTCTGTGGCCAGCAGCTGACACATGGCACATGTCTTCCTGGGGAGTGCATGGAAGCTAAGTGTCCGCTAGACCAGACAGGAATTCTGCACAACAAGGCGTTTCTAGCTCCCCCACCCGTCCGTGTCCCCACCCAAACAAATGTAAGGGCATTCCTGAAGAGGGCTGGGATGGTGGCTCTGTGGGCGCCAGGCTTCCTGCACCATCATCTGTGGGGCTCCAAGAAGGGTCTCATTTCCCAAATGCTTGACCACTTTGTGTAACGCGTTCCCCAGTCATCTTCTTCTTTAAATATGTTTTCAGGCAAAACGTAGTCTAAACATTCCTCAGGTGGCTTAACTTAGATGTCCAAATAATCTATTAGCTTTGATGGAATTTCTTCTTGATGTAATGGCAGCATGAGGGTGAGTCCTTCTTTTACTTTCATGCTGGAAACTCAAAATACTAATTGTGACAAGTCATACGACATCTTCTCAAATACCTTATGTTATTTTATTGTGTGACATGGAAGGCTGTTACGTTTGCATATTTTAGAGAATAGATGACCATTTAACTTTTTGATATTGAAATCAATATTATATCAATATGATATCTATCTATATGTATGTATATATCACATACATTATCAAATAGTGTTTCAAGGATGTGGAAAATTACCTTTGCTCTTAAACAAAGGAGAACATTCTAGTGATATCCGGATAACTCCCGGGTCGTCATTGGCCAAGTTGAGTTTTCAAACATGCAAATGTTCTTCAGGCTTTCATGGCACACATCAAACACATATTGTCACTTTTTGCCTGGCTTTTTAAAGATAGAAAAGTGAACAAAATACACTTCGCCATTCTAGAGTTCAAAAATATAGAAAATACAGCCCTTCTAATGAGTATTTAATGAACTTTTATGAAATGAATTTAAAACAAGTTACACAGATGCACATGAGGTTCTTCAGGAACACTCGTATTTAATGTATAAGGCAAGTTATGTAATAAGGTTGGTACCCAGGGAAGCAAGTATGTGCAAATTGATGTAAAACTTCATGAATTTTACCTATTAAATAGTTGAATTAATATTATGCTTCATTCAGTAGTTCTCCTAAATATGTAAAATTTAATTTGTAATTGTAAGTGAATATGTAATATATGATCATGCTGTAATAAAAATATTTGTATGAGTGGAAAATATCAGTGAGGGAAACATGAGAGACTCCTAACTCTGGGAAATGAACAAGGGGTAGTGGAAAGGGGGGGTGGGCGGGGGGCATGGGGTGATGGGGTGACAGGCACTGATAGGGGCACTTGACAGGATGAGCACTGGGTGTTATGCTATATGTTGGCAAATCGAACTCCAATAAAAAATATACAAAAAAATAAATAAAAGTATTTGTAAAATATTTGAAAAAGTAGAAAAATGATAGGTAATTTTGCTTGCAGGTGAAAATAAGTCCTTTAGAAAAGATGGCTTTGAGCAGTATCTTGAAGAATGAGGAGATTATAAAATGTAAAGTTCAGGACCCTGGTAGGAGGGTATTCTGGGAAAAAGAAGGACAGTGGTCAGGCATAGAATTGTAAATTGAAGTGACATGTTCAAAGAAAGATGAGTGGGGAACCTAGGTGGCTCAGTCAGTTAAGTATCCAACTCTTGATTTCAACTCAGGTCATGATCTCAGAGTCAGGGGATGGAGCCCTGCATCAGGCTCTGCGCTCAGCGGGGAGTCAGCTTGTCCTTCTCCCTCTGCTCCTCCACTTGCTCACACTCACTTTCTCTATTTCTAAAATAAATAAATAAAATCTTAAAAAAAATATGGACATTCTCATATGGATGATGATAGTACAAATGAGTTTCAAACATTTTTCTAACTCTGGCAGGTAAATATTTCTCTTTTTGCCTCTGTCCATCTGCCTACCTACCAACCAATCTATCTATCCATCTACCTACCTCTCTCTCTGTCTAGCTAACAGCTAACTAGCTAGCAAAGAGGGTTGAATGACACATGAAGTGATGTGCAGTATGCTAACAACTTGTTTGGTCAAGTTAACCGAGAACTTGCTGAGCCTGACTGCTGGGCTCTATGAATACAAGACAAATCCAACATCATGTTGCCCATAAGCACTTGGTATCCAGTGATTGTTTAAGAGGAAGAGATTGTGGTTTGACTGATACATGTGGACTTCATTTATTCATGGAAAATTAAAAAAAAAAAAGGAATAAGGTACAGTAAGTTGTCCCTGTCCCTTCTCTTCCCAGTCATCGTATTAGGCTGAGATTCACCTGACCGACCACAAGGTCTTGGATGCAAGAATAAAAATAATGCTGAGATTTGATAAGATATTGGCAGATGGTTTCAGTGACTAATTAGATACTGCATCACATCTACTCTATTACTCTACACCACATTACTCTACACTCTACAAGGCACAGCCATAATTCTGCTTGGAATTCCAAAGACCTGGCTAGTTCAATCTAACAATTGGGAACCACCACAGACATGCTCACTGTCTGAAGAAGTGAGTCTTACTTTTCACCCCATTTTTAAAACATATTTTATTTTTTCATGAGAGAGAGAGAGAGAGAGAGAGGCAGAGACAGAGGCAGAGGGAGAAGCAGGCTCCATGCAGGGAGCCTGACATGGGACTTGATCCCGGGTCTCCAGGATCATACTCTGGGCTGAAGACGGTGTTAAAGCACTGAGCCACCCGGGTTGCCCCTTTTCACCCCATTTTACATCTCTGGTAATTTGTGGTTCTACTTTTGTTGTCTTCTCTCTCTTTTAGTACTGTTTTTTGATAAGTATAGTAATTTTTTATTGAGGAATGGGCCTCCTGTATGAAAAGAAATTGTAGAGTCTCTGGAGACTATTATCTCTCTCTGGAGGAGAGGCACCCTATTCTCAGGAATAAAGCAGAATAAGGGCCCAGCATCTCAATCCAGTCATGGGCTTCTCTGACCCAAGGACAGGTTCAGTTTTTATATGACTGGTACGTCCCATTCTAAGCAGTGTCCATGGGGGCCCCATTAGAGTCACAGTGTGTCCAAGCCACTCTGCCTTCGTGGATCAGAGTAGCAATAGGTTGCAAAAGGTCTGCCCACCTTTACAGATGCTTTGTGTGCAGATCCTTTGCTTCTGTGTCATGCAAAAGTAGGCAAATACCTTGAGAAAGATCCTGGTGCAGAAGCGTGGTCCTTCACATTCTGATGACCGTCCCGTGTCTAAACTCTAGTTTTATTTTTATTGTTTGTTTGCTTTCTCCCATCTCCTGAGAGATGTCCAAAAAAACTCAGATTTTGAATTTCTTCTTGCTTTTGCTTGGCTTCTTGGCCTCTAAACCTGAACCACTTAAAAGCCAGCAAATATCTGAAGAACAAATGAATTCTCTCTATAAGCATTCTTTCTCTCTCCTCCCCCAAAGCCCTCTGTCTTTAGAATCTTGGCTTCTCAAGTCTCAAGTCCTGGCTGCTTTGGAAATTTCTAATGGCTTGAAATTTTATTTATAAATGTATCTTTGTATTATTTATTTATTTACTTAATTTTAAAAAGCTGGGTTTTGTTCAGCTTTTCTAGTTTTTTTTTTTTTAGGAGAGCCCAATTATGCCAGCAGAGCCCCAAGTGGAATTCCCCCTCAATCTACCTGAGCTGAATGGAGGATGTGTACCTGCTAAAGCCTGGAGGTCAGAAAAATGGAGCACACTCTAGGCTCACCCTTCCCTAAGATCCTTTGGATGTTTGTTGACAAAGGTTCAAGAACTGCTTTTATTGGTTCATGATTCCTGAAAGCCTCTCCAAAGTTGCAGAATCTCTTAAGGACTCAGTCTGTCAGTGAACCAGTAGCTATGTTGGAATATTCTATCCTAGATGGTATGAAGGACATATTTTAAAACATTTCTAAAGATGAGTAATTTTAGAATCAGTTCAACTTCTTTCAAGTAATTCAAGTAATGTATGGGCGACTTTAATTACTCTTGTGCAGGTGCACTGTGCCCAGAGTGTTCTAAGCGGCGGACACTCATCCTGTGGCTGTGCCATTTTCTCTCTACACAGGGTGATGGCGACACACGCGCAAACAAGTCCCATCAAGTTTAGTCTCGTATGGGATTTATAAATGTTGCATTCAGTTGAAAGATTGGAGTTGCTCCTCTTGAGCTGTAATATTTCAAATGAAGGTGGGTTGAGATGTTACTCTCTAATGGTGTAAGTTTAGGTAGGCTGGTTTGCAGGCCAAGGGATGTGAGGTCAGAGGATGGAGGGCAAGAAGGGTGAGCCCATGCTGCCTTCACCATGACCATCTGTGCTGAGGTACCAGCTGTGTGAGGTGCGTACTTTCCTGTTGGTTGAGTTTTTTTTTTACTCCAACTCTGTATGTGCCTCTGTCAAGTGGCCTGTCCATTAGCGTCCCGTCCATGTGCTGTGTGCACCAAGTAGGGTCACCGCTAAAAGGCGCCTCCTTTACAGGCCATCAATATTTGGTCCTTCTCCCTCTCCTTCAAACAACTGAGCGTCCTCTCATCATACAAGGATGCCAGAGCTGTCCTTCTGTGACAGGCAGGCCTTGTTAGACACATTGCTTTTTTTTATGTATTAAAGGCAGTGGCACCTTTACATATAAAATATATATAAAGCTTATAAATGCATCCATACACTGAGGAGTGACCTATGATCTCGCCGATCTTGTGTGCTTCCCTTCCTGATGGCCGGGCTTCCAGCATGTTTAATGTTTGAAGGTGAATGAATACAACCGCCTTTCAGTCGTGAACTTGCAGAAGCCCTCTGCAGTTTCCCCTCATTTATACCTTTTTTACAGCTGACATTTATTTTTAAAAGTAACAATTATTTTTAATGGTTTAAGCATATGGCATCTATACTCTATTTTATTTCTTGGAAATGAGTTCCACAGTGTTTTCAATTTTGAATTTTTTAGAGAATGCATGGGTTAATACTCTTTTTGAATCATTTAGTACTCCATAACCCGGTCCTGCCTTACGGTAGTATATTCTAATAGTACCTTAGTTTAATAATAAATGAACTTTGTTAATCTAATCCTGGGTAATTCAGGAAACAGAATGTCCTCCTCCTAATGTCTTTTTCTGATAATGATGGAGATTTATATTGATAAAATTGCTTCCATGGAAGATAAAGATCTCCTGGTGGCTGATTTCAGTCTCGGAAGGGACCATGGAAGCATGCAAGGTTCCTCTGGGTAGATGGAACAGGTACGCTGTCGAGGGTAAAGAATCAGGCTGTGTTCGCATAGAGGCTTCTCGCTGGGGGAACCCCAGGCAACTAGGGCAGGGCTCGGAGAGCTGACACACAGAGAAATCGGGACAGAGAGTTTGGGTTTGCTCAGCCCTTTTATACAACCAGTCAGTTGATAAATATTCATTGAATGCCCATTAGGTATCACAGATTTTACTGGGAAGTGGAGACAAAGCAATGCAAGGCATCCAGTGATCTTTGCCATTCAGAGTTCACATTTGGTAGATACAGTCAGAAACTATATATAAAGAGATCAACAGAACGGATAGCATGGTGGGTGGAGGTGAGTGTTATAAGGGAGAAGCAGAAGGATGGAGGCTGCCGCTGGACAGAGGGGCCAGCTGTAAATAAGGCAGAAGAGAAGGACTCAGAAGAAGAAATAACACATGAGAAAAGCCTTGAAAGAAGTGAATCCAAGAAGAAAACATCCCACATGAGCAGAGGGAAGAGCAAACCTAGAGGGTGAGAGCCAGGGAGGCTGGTGTTTCAGTCTCAGATGAAACAAGGGTCTTGCAGCCCTTCTAGGGACTCTTGAGAGGGGCCTATGGGATATTTTGTGTAGAGAACCGACATGATCCGAATATACTGCTTAGACCAGAGGGGACAGTGGCTTAACTCGAGCCTAGTGAAGGGGCTACACAATAATCAGGGCAAGATTTAGCAGGACTTGGACCCGAACAGCCCAGCAGCGATGGTGAGAAGTGGTAGGTATATTTTCAACATTAAACAGAATTTGCTTATGGATTCGGGGAGGGCATGAGAGTGAGAGGTTGAGGGTATTCTGAGCTACTTCAGGGGTGGAATAGGGGCTGAGTTCAGGAGGTTTGAAGAGGACTTGAAAGGCGGTCATGGGTAAGAGACCTACCCCGAGGCCAGCACTCACAGTGGGTGTCACTGACGGAAATCCTGCCACGAGAGGGGGAGGCCATTCACTCACAGATGGTGCAAAATCAAGAGAACCAGCCTCTATGATTTGGAAGCAAAGAACTGGGGGACAGGATTCATCCCTCATGACTTGCAGGTGAGGAAGAGACTATTTTTCCTTCTACCCTCCTAGGTCCTTGGCTGGGGCTCCAGGTAACACAAGACACATTAGCAAGAGAGAGACAGACCCATTTACTTAATGGAAGTTTTACGTGACAGGGGAATCTTCTTAAGGAAATGATGCTCCCAAGAAGGAGGACGGCTGAACGTATTTACACTGCGTTGGGCAAGGGGTAGTGAACTGTGAAAAGGTGACAAGACCGGTTTGGGCTAAGACACTTAATGATAGAAAAGTGACTGGGAAGTCGTTTCCCCAGGTTGGTGCATACAGAGTTCTCAGCTTTCCTCCTCCTGGGTCAAGGAGTGGACCCCTCACGTGGGAGTTTTACCTCCTTCTTTCAGGAAGAAAAAGGAAAGTCAGAGTGTCCTGTTTGCACCTGTTTTTCAAGTGCCTTGACTCAAAATAATATGCCAAATCGGCGTATCTGGGGGGAGGGTGCTGTGTCTGAACCCCTTCATAATCTTCTGTCCTGGACCACAGCTTATGGACACTCATACCCTCCCTGAGGTGTTGCTTACAAACTGTGGGTCCCTGGGACCTGCCACCTCCTGAACAGAGGGGCGAAGGGGCAATGGTTACAGGACACGGCCCCCTCCCCATGCCATGTGAAAGCCTCTGTGCTTAGAGGGCACGCACAGTAGCTGCCGAAGACAGAGCAAGGCTGCAAATGCACCGGGCAGCCTGCAGCGAGGATGCTTCCCATGCACTACCCTCCTGAGTGCACAGACGTTGTTCCTGGGCTTGCACATGGACAGAGAACTGCTTGGAACAAGGGGCTGACCTTGAGGAGGCCCTGGAACTGCTAACTGGTCCCTAAATCTCTCTTTCCCCTCCTTTCGAGGACTATCGCACTGAGCAAAATTTTAGCATTATAGATTCAACCCTTTCCGGGTCTGGATGGGTTTATGGTTTGGAGGAAATTTCTAATAAGAACGAACATCGCTTTGGGAGGAGAAACTCATTAAATGTTTCTCAACCAGGACCCTCAGTAGGAATCGATGTCCAACCTAAGTTTGAGGTGTATTTGGAATTGGGCAAAGGCTGAGTACTTGCAAGAAGCTGGGCCCAGCCATCAGGAACAGGGAAAATGGGCAGCTGATAGGGCAAGTAATAGGGCCCCCCAGACTTGCTGGAACGACTTTGTTTTGACTGCCGCCTTCCCGTTGGAGGTGGGGAAGACCCTAGCACAGCTGGACTCTCCAGCCTTGCCTTGTTTCCTCGTCTTTAAAGTTGACCCCAGGAAACGCCTTTAAAATTCAATCTATTCCCTCCTAGATTTTAAATGACACCAAGAGGAATAAAAGTCCTTTGTAACAGATAGAACTGGAAGGAGCGATGCTAAGAAAACGATCAACCATTACACATCTGCAGCTGTGCTTACAGCAGTTCAACACTTGAAGCAAAATATTTCTATTATGGAACATGGAGCTCTCTTCATCTCTGTTCCCTAATATGCCCCTGGCTACCTATTAACATCTGGGGCCAATTAAAGCTGTTGATTTTGTTCTAAAATCCTCATGCAAAGTCGAGTTTCTGATTATCTTGGAGTTTACTTCTCCCCAGTTCCTCACCACGATCCTTTGCTTTTCACTGAAACTCTTTGAGAAATTGTATTTTTCTCTAAATAGGTCAGAACAGGATTTTGCTTTGCATTTAGTTCCAATTTTTTTTTTTTAATAGACGGACTTTGGATTTTTATTTTCACCTGCCAGCTACTGTCAGTGAGTCTCTAAGAGTCCTGAGCACTCCCTGGGGTAGCAGAAGGTCTATCAGTTGCCCCACCAGTAGGGACCCCCCCGCCCCCCTCTGCAGAGTGCGCTGGACTGACCCCGTTCCTTTCCATCTCAAAGGATCATTGTCACCTCCAAGGGACCTCACTGTGGGAGGCATGCCCAGGACACTGAGCTTTGCTTTTTCTTTTTCATGGACGCTCAAAGAAGCTGAAAGAGTAACGGAGGAAAACTAAACTGATCTCAAACACGTTTATTAATGAATCGTGTGCCATCCTAGTGTAGCCTCAAGAACATCAGAAGGGGAATCTCGCTCCACAGCTGGTTGGCTGTATGACCAGAAACAACTCAAGCAGCCCTTCTCAGCTGGGCTTTCCCCTGGAAAGTGCTCGTGTTTTGGGACGTTAGCTATAGTTTCAAGAATTGATGCTGCCGATGCTTTCATTTCCATTGGGCATGGAAGCCACTCGGTCATACAGGTCAGCTGAGACCTGGTAGTCCCTTGGGGCAGAGCGTGAAGAGCACAGGACTGGGTGCTTTCCAGAAACCGACGGGGAACTGCAACTCCCAATGACAAAGAGCAGGCAGTGTTGGCAGCTGCCCTCCAGAAGCACTTTGTCCCCGGGAGGACGGCATCTCCCCTTACCTGCTGGGTGGCATGAGCACGCTGGGTCCCGAGTCAGAGCCTTCACTTCCTCTTCTGCAAAATGGGAGCATGGCAGCATGGTCAGGAGGATTCAGGGGAGCACAGTGTGGGCACCACTCAGCACAGGAGAACCAAAAATGCACCAGGAGCTCACGTATTTTTGCAACGCGGTCTGTCAAGGGACGTAATGCTGCAGAACGTCTGCCTAAAACAAGCCTCCAGGCTAGTTGCTTTAGTCATTAATAGGTTTAAACTAGAGGGAGTTTTTCTCATTGTGACTTTCCGTTTTCTGTTTTCTTCCCCCAGTGCTTTTTCTGCAACTAACGTATTTTAAAGAAGTATTATTTTTATAATGTAACTATTTTGGAAATTTCCGACTTGGAAGCAATTCTCTATCGCGAGTCAAAGGATTAAAGGGAAAAAAGGGTTAGTCATGGCAGCGGCGTACATTGTATATGCTTTCTAGAATGATTTTTTTTTTTTTTTTAAGAAAGCCAGAGAAGTCTAAGCTAAGGGCAGAATTTAAATTTGAAGCATTTATTCAGCAGCCTTTATAAGGAGAGAGGATTGAACTGTGTCCAAATCAAGCATCAGATTTCCAGGGAAAGCAGATGAGAAATTAGAAAGTGTGCAGAAAACAGCAGAAACGTCTGTTAAAAGGTTATAACCTTTTAAAATTGACAAGACTTCTTGGTCAGATAACAGAACCAAGAGCTGGAGGTCTTAATTCAGGCATGAAGATGGGGAAGGAGGAGGCGGGGGCTGCAGGGGGGGCGGAAAGTGTGTCACTGCCAAGGGGGTGTCTGAGCCTATCTGGAGTAATCTAAAATCTTTTTTAGGTAAAAGATCAGAATTCAGAAATAAATAAATATGCACACACACACACACACACACACACACACGTAATATATGAATCAGCAAAGCAGTTAGGGATCATGGCCAGAGTTCCTTGGATGGCAGGTTCTCTACCCGGCAGCAGTATCTAGGACTCACACTCTGGGGACCTCTTGGCTCTTCCAGTGTCACAGGGGAGCCTAAGACCTCAGGCTAGCATATCTACCCCAAGCTTGGACATGACAAAGATCATATCCTTGACCAAAGGAGATGAGAGTCTGGCTCCTCTGAGCCTGCTCCACGACCAGGACTCACCCTTGGCTCCCCATCCGTTCCAGGCCTGCACAGCTGTTTCTGCAAAAATCCCTCCACCTGCTGTATCTGATCAGATTTGTCATCCTCCACCCTGGAGGCCTGATCTCTCTGGCTTGCCTTCAACCAGAATCCCGGTACGTTGTCCTAGCAAGAATCCCTGCACCCCCATGTCCCCTCTTGATAATTTTCTGTCCAGGGACACCCGCCTCTGCTTGTCTGCTGTCCATCCCCAGCTGTGTTTGCTGTGATCCAAGCTGGGCTCCAGTCCTGGGGATTGTGCTCTGGCAGCCCAAGCTGACAAAGACAAGATCCCGCAGCCCAAACCTCACGACGATGTAGTGTGTGTGAGGATTAAATCCATGGGCTTCTGGTGGCAGTGGTTTATTTGTTTTTAGCGCAGCATGGAGGAGTCTGGGCTTTATCATTAGATCGTAAAACACAGACCATGGATCAAAACAGTCCTTCCTTGAAACCATGAGCCAATCTAACTTTAGTTACATTGCACAAACATCTGTGTCTGTCTCAAGGTGTTGTTACATCATATCTGGACCAGAAAATCCTTTTATTTTTTTTTTAAGATTTTATTTCTTTATTCACAAGAGACACAGAGAAAGAGGCAGAGACACAGGCAGAGGGAAAAGCAGGCTCCATGTGGGGAGCCTGATGTGGGATTTGATCTCAGGACCCCGGGGTCACACTCTGAGCTGAAGGCAGATGGTCCACCACTGAGTCACCCAGAGGCCCCCAGAAAATTAATTTAAAAATGTGACCTTGGGGATCCCTGGGTGGCTCAGTGGTTTAGCACTTGCCTTTGGCCCAGGGCATGATCCTGGAGTCCTGGGATCGAGTCCCACGTTGGGATCCCGGCATGGAGCCTGCTTCTCCCTCCTCTTGTGTCTCTGCCTCTCTCTCTCTCTCTGTCTATCATAAACAAATAAATAAATCTTTAAAAAAATGTGACCTTGAGGGGGGTCCCTGGGTGGCTCATTCGGTTAATAGTCTGCGTTTGGCTCAGGTCATGGTCCTTGGGTCCTGAGATCTAGCCCTACATTGGGCTCCCTGCTCAGCAGGAATCTGTTTCTCCCTGTCTCTCTGCCCCTGCCCCTCCCTCTAGCTCATTCTCTTTTTCTCCCTCTCAAATAAATACATAAAATCTTTTTAAAAAAATATGACTTTGGGAACTTCGTTTAAGACTTGGGACTTTCTCTTCACCTAGTATGACATATATCATTTAATCAGCCCCATTCTGCTGAGTCAAGGCAAATTATCTCATGCTTTTCATGCCTGGCTGCCATGCTACTGCTAACAACACCTGTCCAGATCTTGATTCTTTTGCCTCTTCTTGGTCTTTTGGGCTCATGTCAGTGCTGTTAAGTCCCCACTCTCAACACAATCTCTCTAAGCATTTAAGATGCTCTGAGACCTCCATCAGCCCATCCCTGAAGGGCACCTCCTTCTCCCAAAAGAAGGCCCTTAACTATCTCCTCACACCTCCCAGGGCTTGGAGCAGCTATAAATTGGCAATGAGCATAAAAGGGGTTCAGAACATGCCACCTCTACATATGTGGAATTAGCATAGACATCTTTCATGCTGAAAGCACTGGTAGGTGCAGGAAGGGCTCTCTGAACTCCCACTTTTTACCTAAAAGCAGATCACCAAATTTCCTATGACAGAGTGCCTTCCCTGGACAAGGAAGATCAAAGCATGTTTGTCCATGCCCAAATGGACCTGTGCAAACACATCTACTAAAATCATTCAATCTCTGATTACTTCTCACCCCCATGTATCTCCCAGTCACTGTCCCACAATTTACTGCCCAAGCCCCTTCCTTGTCTTGTCACACGCCCTCCTTTTACCAGTTTTTATATAAAAAGTATGTAAGCTTTTGGCTAATGTCTTCTTCCATGTTCCTTCTTCAGCTTCCTCTGTACACATAGAAATATTAAATCAATGTGTATGCTTTTCTCTTGTTACTCTGTCTTGTGTCAGTTTAATTCTTAGGCCAGTCACAGAACCTGTGAGGGTAGAGGGAGATTTTTTCCTCTCCTGTAGGTGTTAATGACTGGTGTCATGTGAAACTCTTCCAGGACCTACAATGCTCTAACTCAGGGGGAAATGGTTTACCATACCCTTCAAGAGGAACATTAATATCTTGTCATTGTAAGAAACCATAGTTAGTAAGAAAGAAACTTTTCTTTTCGAAGGGCTGGACATTCATGGCACACATGCCAGCCTCTTTGTAAAGCAGTATGGAGCCTAGTAGACATACTCTCAAGGAAGAAGGAAAAGACCCCATCTGTCGTATTCTGTGTAAAAACATGGCATCTGCAGACGGGACAGCTGAGGGTGGTCAAGTAATTATCTACAAGAGGAAAACAAATGAACAAGCATCAGGTTTCTAAATGCAAACTATAAGCATGCTCCAAGGTGGATGAAAATCCCCCAGATAGAAGCACACAGGTGAGGAGTTTGGATCTTCCTTTGGTTCTACTGTCATGAAGCCAATGTGGGTGAGACAGAACTAGGAACTGTTCTGAGTGCATTACACTCTCCTTCATTAATTTTCCCAGCACCAACACAATCACTTCACGCCGCAGTTGTACATGGTTACGGCATTGATAAAGAAAAGCAGGGATCACAACCCATGTATCTGCTCAGTTTGGGCTTAGGCAATATATTCCATTCCTTTGTGTTTAAAATAAGAAGCTTTGAGAGGCATAGTAATTTGAAGATCTGACTCCTAGTTTCAGCTCAGGTCACGACCTCAGGGTTGTGAGATCGAGCCCGGTTGCAGGCTCCAGGCTCAATGGGAAGTCTGCTTCAGAACCTCTCTCCCCCTCTCTCTCTGCCCGTCTCTGCTGTGCTCTCTCTCTAAAATTAACAAATAAATCTTAAAAAAACAAAAACAAAAACAAGAGGCTTAAATTGAACCAACTCTATAGTGTCTTCAAGCTCAAAAGGTATATGATTGCATGAGCTGTGATCATAATTTTAAGGCAGCATTTACCAAGACTTGTATGAGTCATCATTCTCAAGCAGTGTTAATACAATGTGAAAAACAGGGTTACTTGGTCAAACAACTAAGAGAAACAGTGAATATTTTTTCTTCCCCTTGAAAGATTTATGATACACATTAATGTATGAAGAATTCAGAAATCTTGCTGTCAGGAAAATGATTTCACTTTGTTTTACTCTGTGTTTCCTAAGTCAATGATATACCCTTTTTATGAAGTCTTTATTAATTCTTTCAAATGAATGCTCCATAGAACATATTTCCCAGAATTGTGAGATTAAACTTTTATTTCACATCATAATGTGAAACAAGTGATTTTGATACACAGGATTAAGAGATCCAGAAAACAAAGGTACTCGATCGGTTGTCCTTGGTCACAATAAGCTACTGGCTAATGGAGTGTGTGGAATTGAGGTGTTAGTGGTCCACACTGAGAGAGCTTTGTTTTGGGCCAGAAGTGCCAGTCTTGGCAGCTGCTGACCAAGGCACGTAATAATGTTTATTTACGGTTACACACTGTGCCAGGGCCACAGAGCCTATCTCAGAATGCTCAAACTCAGCTAGCATTTGATGACACACTTCCTACTGCCTTGCACTTTCTACATAGTCTTTTAATAACTTTTATGTGCCAGTTTGGCTACTCGGGTGGATTGCAAGTTCCTCCCCTAACCTTGGTTTCTCCTGGAATGTTTGCCTGTGGACCATCACCATGAAAATAACCTCAGTCACTTGGAAGTTGACATAACCCACTTAAGTAAACGGTGCTGAAGTGCACAGCTAAGGAAGCTCATTGGTCGGCTCTTCCAGTCACTGTAGAACCTGGTGATATTATCTGCCCTCCCCCCATTTAATGCCCCAAAGGACATGCACAGCCTCATGCATCCTTACTGCAACTGACAATAAGGGTAGGGGATGGATGTGAGTCAAGTTGAGTTGGCCAGTAGTGTTCACATCATTCTTGCCATACAAGATACAACCTCCATTTTATGATCAATGGGGAACCATAAATGTGGTTCAAGCATGAAACCCTCAAATGTCACACCCTATTGTTTACTAGACGTCTAAACTAAAATTGAGGATGAAAATATATCCTGATCCTATGGGTCATACTTTGGAAGACATCTAAAATGGTCTGAGGCATTTCTTCCATTTTGAATGAAGTCCACAAGCTTTTAATTTGGTGTTCCCGCAAATCAAAATGTATGTTTGAACATATTTGCAATCGTGTGTAAGATCTTAACATTGTGGAGTGTTGGCTTTACTCTGGTTGGTGGAACAGACTTGGAAGAATGAAAAACATATAATGCATAATAAATGTATGCAAATCTATTTATATAACATACTTACTTAACCTTCCTTCCTTCCTTCTTCTATTATCTCAGAAAAATGTTTAAAAGACCAGAGTGTCTTTCCCATGATCTCCATTTTTCAAGTGTTCAGGCTTGTACCACAAGCCTTTTATCTCTTCTTGTTTGTTTTATCTCTTCTAATTTTTTGAATTTGGGGGAATGACATCGTGCATGTGTAACAATCCCAAAAGTTTCTGATTTATTTTTTCCATTCCACTCAAACTCAATCATCTTATAGAAATAAAGGAATAAGAGGTCAGAATTATTTCAGTTCAATTTCAACGGTAAGACGATTCTACATAATAAGTATCCCTGGGATTTTATTTACTATGTCATTGAATATATTGTTTATTATTCATATGCATTAACAGTAGAAGTAATATAATGCAAATAATAAAAAATGAAACTAACAATATTCATAAGCATATTCATTTATAGTAGTATAAAATACACTATTTCATGCTACTTATTTGCTAAGTTATTATTTCATGTTACTTATTTCATGATATTATTTATATCATTGAAGTTTTATTTATTAATTAAACCAACTGCCAATTTAAAATGAATTTAGGGGGGATGCCTGGGTGGCTTAGTGGTTGAGTGCCTGCCTTCGGCCCAGGGCATGACCCCGGATTCCGGGGATCGAGTCTCACATCGGGCTCCCTGCATGGAACCTGCTTCTCTCTCTGCCTGTGTCTCTGCCCCTCTCTTTCTCTCTCTGTGTTTCTCATGAATAAATAAATAAAATCTTTAAAAATAATAAATAAAATGAATTTAGGATAAAAATCATGCATTATACAAGAATTAAATATTTTTTTTAAAGTGAGTGCTGATATTTGGACAATGTAAAATAGGGTGTGGAGAGATGGTAGTGGAGGAAGTACACAGAATGCACGCTGTGCTGGCAGAGTGTCAGACTTTGATACTGGGGATTGCGGAGAGCCACACACTCAACTAGCAATTTCTAATGAAGGCAAGTAAGAAAATGTGATTAGTTAAGTGGTTCAGAGATTACACAAGGGAGGATAAAATTACTCCCTAGGAGTGATGCATCTACTTCCAGTTCATTTGGAGCATTCTCCCAGTTGCTCCCCTAAGGGGATAGCGTGCAACATATAAAGCACCGTCCCCAAGAGCACCCTCCCCAGAAACACAGCAGGGCTTTCCATCATGCCCCTTGAGGCATGGCAAGGGCATAAAGCCAGAGCACAATTTTATAGGAAAAGGTTTATGAGGGGGGCCGGGGAGGGTGGCAGTGGAGCCGCCGGCAAGCTAAAGGGTACTGCCCCTCAGGGCCGCTACCTCCCCGTCTAGCAGGGAGCATCTGAGATTGGAGGATGGACCACACACCCCTCCGGCCATTTTCCTCATGTTTCTTTCAACACTGTTCAAGGAATCTTTCAAGGAATCTTTCTCGGAATGAACTTTATCATAACTAATGTGCATGGTCCATTAGGCCATAGAAAGACCTGGAGAGCAACTTTCCTCTGGTCCTGGCTCAGTGTGGACGGGCGTGCAATCTCTTCTGTGCTTCACTGGGATGTGCAGCCTCTTAGGAGAGCAGAGGTGCCCGGTGGGGGTATATAGCTGTGCACGCGGCTGAAGGCCTAAGTCATGCGAGGGCAAAGGGCAGGCGGGCCTAGGCCCTGCTGAAGTGATCTGCGCACTCTCCTTGCTTACAGGCTGAGGCACTGCCAGGGTGCAGAGCTCTATGCCAGCAAAAAGACTGTGATTTTCTTTTTTTTTTCTAAGGGAGTATGACTGAGAATCATCCTCAGTTTTACAAAACAAATGGAAAGCAAAAATGAAGTCCTCAGCAGTGCCTCACAGACACACGATTTTAAGAACTCCTACCTTTTAGAATCAATTGGTGGCAAAATACATGTCAAAATAACTGAGTGGCTAAATTCCCATATGAAGCTGCTAATTCACCTCGTCCGGTTCAATGTTGGGGAACATTGGCCTAACTTGATAAAGGTACTTAGAATAATTGGTCCATAACCTTTTTGTGATAATGGTTAAGAGTTCACAGCCAACAGTCTATGAATCCCTCTCCTGGTCTATGGCAACACAGCCTTCTGGTCTTCATATGCAATGTCTTTTTATTTTGTCTTATTATTTTATTTTATTTTATTTTATTTTATTTTATTTTATTTTATATTTTATTATTTTATTTTAATTTAATTTAATTATTTTATTTTATTTTATTTTATTTTATTTTATTTTATTTTGTTTTATTATTTTCATGAGAGACACAGAGAGAGGCAGAGACACTGGCAGAAGGAGAAACAGGCTCCATGCGGGGATCCTGATGAGGGACTCAATCCCAGGACCCTGGGATCCCACCCTGAGCCAGAGGCAGATGCTCAACCACTGAGCCACCCAAGTGGCCCTTATACAATGTCTTAAGCTCTCTTCTTCCTGGTCAATATAAGAGAGAGACCAGGGAACATTCTCTTCATCCTAAAGTATATCAAGTCACCAGGATACATGCTAATAATATTAGGAAATGTTCACAGGAGGGGAGAAGATTGAGCACTTGTCTTTAGCTCTCTGGAGATTGTTACCACATCTGTCAATGAACATCCCTACAGACTCCAATTTATTGATTGATTGCCATGGTGTTAAACAGGTATACATAGAAATAGGTGATTGTGGACCTCAATAGGGTAATAAGATCTTGTCTTCACCTTAATTCCTAGAAAGTATGCTCTGATTGGCCACCATCCTATACCATCAGCTTCATCTACAAACTCCCTCATATTTTGTGCTCTGATAACATCGAGTTATTTTTAGATCCCAGAATGTGGCAAGCAGCTGCCCACATCATAGCCTGCACTGGAGCTACGTTCTCCCGTCTGGAATGGCCTTCTTGTCCTTTCCACTCAGTGAGCCTGCTACCCACACCTGTAGTCATGTTCAGGCACCACCTGTTCTGGAAATATCCTTCCCATCCTCCCTCTGCCCCCTGAAGAAGTATTAATTCCTTGTCCTAAGCAAAAATTTGAGAAGACCTCTTTAATTTCCTAACAGAAAAATCAATAGATTTATTGCAGCAAGGAGTTCTCTCATTCCGTACGAGATCCTCTCCGATCATAATTACAGCAGACTATACTATTTTAGTTACAGTCACATCTAAATCAAATCACATTTTCTCAATGTCATATAACCAATCCTACATTTGGACCAAACCCTTATTGCTTTATATCAAGACGATACGAAGTTCTCAAGGTCTAAGTATGGGCATTTTAAGTACAAGGAACAATGCAAATTCAAGAAAAGCGTGCTTAGCCTGTCTTGGTAATCTGCTATACTTCTTTTTGCTATACTTTTTTGCATAGCCAGGCAGCCTGGTGTTATTCAACACTTTTTAGTATAATTTGCTCTCTTCATGTTTCAATTGTAATTCTTCCCAAAGGCTCATTTCCTTAAGTGTCCTCCAGTTGGAATTCAAAATCCTAAATGAAAGTGTAGCAAGGCGACTCAAGAGGTAGTGAAGAAATAAGTCAATTTTTTTTTAAATGAAAAGAGGGCTGCTGGCAAACTCACAGAACATAGCCACACGGATATTAGTCATTAGTAATGATTGGGCACTTAGGCCACTGCGTGTTGCCTATCGTGCCCTGGCTTTGATTGATGGGCCACACAGTGCCTAATATGATGTACACTGAGTCTTTCCCTTAAGGGACTAGAGCACTGACATCTGGTGAATGAGAAACAGCTTTATATTTCACCAAGGATGCCTCCACTGTGATTCATTACAGGTAAGGCATCATTTTCATAATGGTGAGATTAACACTATGTGCCATTCTCTAGTAAGTGTTTTAGCACATACACTGCCTCTGCAGTCCCTCTTACACAAGCACACCCTCGACTTCTATTAAAACAAATAATTATTTGAGCCCAGGTGTACCCAGGGGCCAACAATTATTTTGAAAATATACCCATGAGCATTTTTGCACAACAAAAATGGTTCCATCAATGGCACTATTTCCTCTGGAAATGGCTGTATGCTGACTCATTCTGTCCTGGAGAAAGGAAAGGTCTGGGGGTGGGGGAAACATATCATGATTAGTATGCAGTTAGTTCACCAAAAAAGACAATAGACTGATGTATAAAACAGATCCCCCTAGGCTCAGGCAAACTGTGGGATGACAAGTCTACTATTCCTGTGCAGTTAAAAAAACAGTCCTAATACAAAACATCTCATTGGAGGGGAAACGTCCTCAGAAGCACAAGGTAGTACTTCCAGTTGTCATTAATCCTTTTCAAAGTACTAGATTTGTCTGAATTAAGGTGAATGAGATAAGGCTGGGAAAGGATCAGAGGACACTTAGGATCGTGATTAAAGTTTGAAATGCAGTAACGTGCTAGGCACATAGGCAGAGTTAGATACACTCAAGTGTTGAAGCTGCAAATGAAATTAGTAATAATCTTCACCTAGATTTTGTTTCCTATTTCACAGTCGAAGGAGATGCAGGCAGCAAAGTCAGCTTGCTTATTCACCACCACACATCCCGCTACATCCAGAAATGGGTGGAACGTACTTGCCTACACTAGTGCGGGGCTTGGTATGGGGCAGCAAGGATCCTTCTGAAAACATTAAGAAGTGTAGAGACCATCAGAGAAGGGAATAGAAACAGTAGAACAGCACCTAGTTACCAAGTACCTTCTAAGTGCAAGGAATTTAACAATGAGTCTAAAGGAAAAGTCAGTAGTTCTAACTAATATAAGTCTTCATGCACAGCTGGTTTGACAAATTTCCAGAAGGAAAATTTTTAGGAAACTGCCATCTGACTTTGTTTTGTCCTCATCTACTTCACCCAGGTTGGCCGATTTTGCTCTGCAAAGACACAGGGTGGGTCCACATAACAAGGGCACTTCCAGATCCTTGGGGACGTGTGGCCTGTTTCGGGGACTGGGGAATCTTCCCCTCTTCCCACAAGGCAAACTCAGTAGGCACCCCCATAGCTTGTGGGCCAGTTTTAGCTCTTGGAATTTTTTTGGCTCCCGTTAAGTCATTCCATTAACAGTTGGCTTTGATTTGCACACAGCCCCGTGTGGCCCGCGGCTCATCACCTGCAGAGCTCTAACTGCTCTCCACTGCTGCGGTGTGGGATGTGGGGCAGTCTCCACAGGCACACTCCACAGGCCTGCTCCGCAGATTCCTAAGTAACGGGGCCTGCAGAAGCATCAGCTTCTGAGCTGCAGATGATGTTCTGCTCAGACACAGGTGCCTGGGCCTCCCTGGGTCCCTGTGCTCCTGGAGTTTGCACAAAGTACCTAATACCCAGCTGGTGTCTGACCTGGGCCCGGCCCTGTTCCCATAGGCCTTCACTTATAAGGCCTTCACATAGCATCTTGGGCTGCTGGGGCCTGGGTGCTTACAAACCAGACACAATGACCCCTCACCACTCTGGAGGCTGGAAGTCCAAGAGTATGGTGCTGGTGGACTCAGTGACTGATGAGACATGGTCTCCAGGTTCATGGGTGGCATTTCTTTTGCTGTGTCCCCCCACGGTGGAAGGAACGATGGAGCTCTCTCGGGTCTCTTTTGTAAGGATGTTAATCCCATGATGAGGCCCGTACTCTCAAGACCTCATCACCTCCCAGAGGCCCTACCTCCTAACATCATCACAGTGGGAGAATGTGACCAGAGGGAAGCAGGGAGGTCAGGTGGGGGGGATATACATGAATACATATATGTACATATAGTATTTGTGTGCTATGTATGTACTGTTTGTATTCAGAATAGGACATGAGATATGAGGAGGGGGAAGAGAAGAGGAAGATGTTTGAGGCTGAGGAGCTGGGTGAGTGCCCACGGTTCATGCTGCAGGTTGGACCACAGTGATGGGCAAGCTTGGGGCCATTGAGAAGGGATTGGGGGAGACTCAGGAGGTTTGTTCAGGATCTCTCACATTCAAAAGGGCCATTAAACAACCAAAGGCAATCTTGAGGTGACAGAAATAAATAATAATGCTTGTTTAGAGAAACCAGACTTGTCCTGATACAATTAGTTGATCAGGGAAAAATTGGGATGCTGCAGGAATTCTCAGATTTCACATTTACTTATGTACAATTCTGTACACAAAGGACACTACATGAATGCAGAAAGCGGCCCCCAGCTGGGCCCAACACATGGGAAGGCATACAACTCAGCACCATGAGCTCACCCCCCAGCCTGGAGTCACCGCTCCCGTCTACCCTGCCACCACTTCCCCATAACTCGTGGGCTGCAACCCCCTGGGACACCCACTTCCAAAAGCAAACAGCAGGTCTTTTCTAAATAAAGCTCCAGATTTATTGTAGCAGTTAAGCATTTTCAGCCACTTAGACTGTGTAAAACTGTTCATGCTTTATTAGTTTTCTACCCTTTTTATGCATCATGGCTGAGTTTTTTGAGCATCGGGCCTCACTCCGTTCCCCCATGAGCCTTGTGGTTTGGCTGCATGACTGTACCTAGTGTGACAATTGTTGGGACTCATACGCCGGTGCCCACAGAACTGATTACCAGCCAGTGGAGCTCAGTGGAAACGCAGAGCTGGGGTTGGGGCCTCAGACGCTGGCTGTAGGAAGGCGTGTGGCTCTCATCACTTTTGCACGTGTGACCCTAGGTGTCCTGTGCCAGGGACCCCCACTAGGAGCGTCTTGAAGGCGTGAAAACTCATCCTTATATGTCAACTTCCAGCCAAGGGCCTGGCTTTTAAGAGCTGCTTGATAACTTGCGAATCTAGCTCTTCCCAGAACAACGTCTACCATTCTTCAGAAGGTGAATCATTATGGACAAAGTGATGTTTGCTGCAAGTTTGACTGAGAAGTCCCCTGTGAGTTATGTGCAGGCTTTGAGCTCACTTTATCCTTAAAACACGTGTACAGATGCTGACTCTTCTCTCTCTCTCTCTCTCTCTCTCTCTCTCTCTCTCTCATTTTGGAAGCTCTGTTGATGCATATCCTGTGAAGTTCTCCAGAATCTTTCCAACCTGCTACTCAACCCACAGGGTATAGCTCACACAGCCTCTCAGGGGTGCACACGATGAATTACTTCCACACTATTACCCTCAGCATCTGTGTGACCCGCAGAAAACTTACCGTGGCCTGAATATCTGTGTTCCTTCCCAAAGTTCATGTCGAAGCCCCAACTCCCACTGTGACAGTGTAAGGAGGTCTGTGGAAGGTGCTAACGTCATGAGGGTGGGACCTTCATGGGTAGGATTGGTGCCCTTGCGAAGGAGGCCCCAGAGAGCCTCCTCGCCCCTCCCTCCATGTGAGGTCACAGGAAGGAAGTTGTCTGTGAACCATGAAGCAGAGCATCAACAGAGACTGAACTCGCCAGTGCCTTGACCTTGGACTTAGCAACCTCCAAGCTATGGGAATTAAAGTATGCTGTTCATACGCCATCCAGTCTGAACACATTAGCTCAAAACTTTGCATAGCGCTTCTATGTGTGCGATCAGAGTCCTGGTCCCACAGACAGTGTCCCCATCTTCCCAGAGCCCAGGAGTGGCCGTATCTCTGGCAGTTTGGGTGTGGTATCCACTTAAAAGGTTGACTTTTCTGGGCAGGAGGAGGGAGGCAGAATGGGTTGTGCTTGCCTCAAATTTATATTCTCTCTCACGTGCCATCTTAATATAAAAGGGAGGAAGAAGGAGGGAGATTGACTCATTTGGCTTTGTTAGAATTTCCCCTTTTAGAACGTTGGCAGTAAAATGCCTGGCACACCCATGGGAAAGTTTAAATTCTAAAAGATGAGGCTTTCGGGTTTCTGTCCTAGCTGTGGGCAGTTTGCCCCTTCTCATCAGGAGCTGGGAAGTGTGGGGAGTGTGGATGGAGGTGGAAGTGCCCTTCCCAGGGTCTTGGAAGACTCTCACCTCTTTCCCTGGAGACAAACCCCTGGGTTCCAGTCACGCTCTCTTGGAGGTTTCGTAAAGCGCTGCTTGCTCAGAGTTCTGAAATTGGCAATTGTCAATAAAGGAATGGCACCCTTTTCTGACTCACCCATTCTTCAAGACTTCTTAACGTCTCTGACTTTGGGACCCTTAGCAGACCGGCATAACAAGCATTTTATGACTGTCTGTCAGGGAGATCCACCTGTGTCTGAAACCCTTAGCAAATGGGCCTATTTGGCCACCTTCCTGCTTTGGTATGTAAACTTCCATGTGTGTAAATAATCACACTCCCATCCATTCACTTGGAGAAGGTTATTATATTTCACACGCTGTGAAAAGCCCCGAGTGTCAAAGGCATGCTTTATAGCATCACCGAGGGCAAATATATCATTGTGGGAAGGCTTACTCCAATAAAACCTCTTTATGGGTGATAGATTTTATTTGTGAGTTTATGACAAATATCTGAAACATCAGGTATTCATGTCGTAATCACCTTTTATGGGCTTTAGTTTTCTTCCGTGCTCGGAAAGAGTACGCTCATCCACGCCTGGGATTCAGAAAGGTTGGTACTTAGATGTTAATTCCTCGGGCGGCCTTGGGCAAGTTGCTTGGTTCCTCTGCATTGCACCTTTATAAAACCTACCTTGCATGAATGCAATGATAATTAATTGGGCATTAATCCTGATGTTCTTTGAAGATCTGAAAGCGCTCTGTGTGGCCATCATTTCAGCTGCTTTATGAGTTTGAGTCGTGTTTATTGGTTTTTACTGATTGTTTTATTATTTTTATTCATGCATTAAAACTAACCTCTAAATGAGTATGTTCCTCTTGCATTTCTCAGTTTGGAAGAGCAGCATTTTGGTTTGGCAATGGAAATTGAGGTAAAACTATGTGGCATGTGCCCTAGTGGGATTTGCTGCATTTCTTTGTTCTCTAATATTGAAGGGTAAGAAATCTGCCCTGTACAGACAAGCTTGAAATATATTCCAGAAATGGTGTTTTCTAAGAAGTCCTGATTGATACGTCTAATTGGGTGGTCATTATGCTCGAGCACACTCTGGGCTGTTGAGTACTAGGTTTATTTCCATAGGGACACAGTGAAGGACTGTCCAGTTGACTGCTAATCTCTGAGGAGGGAGATGTCCTCAGTGTGGCCTGCCTTTCTGTGCTGGGAGGAGGTCGGGCAGCACACAGACAGCACACAGTTCAGTGAGCCATGACTCTTCTTTCACATTCCCTCTAGAAAGTTCCACCAGTGGACAGTCCACCAGAAACAGGCCTAAGTGCTGCTGGTGTTCTTCAAAGCAGACCTTAGTAAAGGGGGTATGGTAGGTTTCCTCTGTGTACACAGAGAATGGGGCAAGTCAGGCCTGCCTGCAAGACTGTGAGACTTCTAGAAAATATCAAAAATGGTTCTGAAATCCAGCTCTACCTACACACCTGGTACACAATTTTATAAATTGTCACACCAGCCGTGTCCTCCCCAGCTGAATAAGGAAAATCATATCTCTTCTGGCTTTGAAATAAGAATATGCTTACATTCCACATTGCAAATTATTAAATGGAGGCAGGTAGAAAGTTAATCTTTAAAAATTGGACCCAGTGGGTGCTACGTTAAGTGAAATAAGTCAGACTGAGAAAGACAAATACCGTACGACCTCACTTATGTGGGGAGCCTCAAAAACAAAATGAACAAATAAACAAGCAAAAATAAGAAACAGACCATAAACACAGAGAACAAACTGATGGTTTCTAGAGGGCCAGGGTGGGGATGGGCGACATGGGGGGAGGTCCAAGCTCCTAATTCTGGGGCAAAGAAGTCATAGTGATCAAAGATACAGCACAAGGGACTAGAGTCAATTGTATTGTAGTAGTATCGTATGGAAATGGATGGCCGCTACCCTTGTGGGGAGCTCAGCATAACATAGAGACTTGTTGAATCACTATGTTGTGCACCTGAAAGTAATTCAGTGTGGTGTGCCAACTACACTCCAATAAAACTTTTTTCTTTTTTTTTTTTAAGAAGTTGAGCCATCTAACATGAGGAATATTTAAGAGACATAGCCATTACCTGAAGGTAAGTTGATCATTAAATTAGGTTTAGAAGTGACTCAGAATATGGTATCTCAGGAAAAGAATGCACACTTGTATTCACTGTGATGGCCTCTGCACTCAGCTCGTTTACTCCACCAGCAAACAAGCTCCATGACTCCATTCCAGAAAAAGCATGCTTCCACCTAGCCAACTGCGCTCTCCGTTCAAAACCATGCATTTCTGAGTGATAGTCGAAGCCTATCTTTAAGTCGTCCAAATCTGAACATCAAGAGAAGCAGTGGTGACATATAATTACTCCCGCATTTCACACATCCTTGAAGGTGGACCTCATTTGGTTGAACTCATTCCAGTAGTAAAACTTGGATGAATTTTCAGTGTTTAATCTGGAAGCTGCAGCCACTGTAAAACCTGTCGGCACTGCTGAAATTAAAAGAGCGATGTATTCAGACATGAGGTAATAAAGGTATCTGGTGATGTGCTCAGGGTGTCTACCAAAAATGAAAATTCACCTCTCTAATTCCCATAACATTTTGGTGATGTATGAGTAGCTGAGTAACATTTTTAAAGGCCTAAAACATTTTCGGTGTATTTTGCCACTAACCTTTTTCCTGCCAATGCGATGGCAATTGAGCTATGTTACCTATTTTGTCAGTTTTCACACTGTTTGTGGACTTTACCAAGTGAAATGTAGTACACGTCGACACTGTTAGCCAATTGATTTCTTAAGACCTATTGTTTTTTGCTCAACACGTAAAATAAAAAAGAATTAGTTTTATTTATTTATTTTTATTTATTTATTTTTTAATTTAAACTTGATTATAGTTATGAGGGCATCCACAATATATTTGGGAAATGAAAGTAACTACATGATTACTTGCAAGTAGGCAGTTCAGGTGCACAAACCAAACTATGTGCCGGCTGTGCTGTGGCAAGAAGTCTTGAGTGGAAATGAATTAAACAAAACCCAAAGGGTGTTAAGTCGAGGATGAAACGAGCAGCAGGAAGGGAGATCCCTACAGGCTTGCAGTGTTAGGATGGATGCCAGGGGCTGAGAAAGAATGTCTGGAGCAAAGCCTGGGGCTGAGATGCACACGCAGGAACACAGGCCACGAGCCCGGCCTCTGCACACCTCTCACACTGCTGCGTGGTTCCAGCCCACCCCAGCAGGAACAGGACAAGACCCAGGACAGGGATGCGCCGCTCTGAACACCAGCCCGGGCTCACTTTCCTGATGCTGACTGCATAAAGTCTCCTTTCCACCCAAGCTTAGTAGGAAAGAAAAGAAGAAAATGCACAGCGAGCAAGGAAGTGACGTTGAAGCACATGGAATTGAAGAAAATGTGCTCCGAGTTGGCAGGGCGCTTTGAGGTTCATGGAAAGCTTCTGGATTGATATGGCTTTGGCTCCAAGGCCGGGAAACTTGCTCTGTACACCCCAACATGACTCTGTCATCTTCCCTCCTGTAGCGAAGCAGCTCCTTCCCTGTGGCCGTGCCACGCAGTGGGTCCCAAGAGTCCCCGTCTACCATCCTGTCCACCAGGAATCATTGGCTGAGTCCTACTTCCCCTTTGCAACATCAGCCTAATTTCACATTCGCATGGTGATCTCTGAGCTCTGCAGACCCTGCAGGGTCTCTCAGGTCCACTCCAGAAAGCCCCAAAGTGTCTCTGGGGGTGTTAGGAATGCAGAGTCGCACACGGACCCCAGACCTGCTGACTCAGAAGCTGCATTCTAATGAGACGCCCAAAGAACTATGTGCACATTCTAGTTTGAGAGGCCGTGGTTTAGGGCACCTACAATCCTTCCTCACCTACAAATCCTTCCTCCTTTAGGGTTATTAGCAGCTAAGCAGGTGTGGGCAGTTCATGCAACGTGCTCAGGGCTCCTGTAGACTCACTGGTTGGCTCACTTTCCCAGCAGCAAGTTCTCTGGAGGAAGGGACCTCACAGGTCGTTGCATTGTCCTCATGGTGCCTGGCCTAGCACCTTGCTGAGCCTGTTGACAAATGAGTGAGTGGATGAATGAATGAATAAATGAATGAATGAAGCCTGAGGGACCAATAGTCTGCCCCCACCCCCATTTCTGAAGCTGTGATGCCCACATGAGAGAAGCATGACAATACGGGCAAGAAAGGAGTAGGCACAGCAAAGCCCCCCACCCCCACCCCGAGAGGATGGGGAGCCACAAGGCCTAAGGTGGCATACACGACAGTGCTGGGGGCTCTCTGTGAAAGGAAGGATGGAGGGAGAGTTTTAGGGTTCTGGGCACCCAGATCTTGGACTATTTTGCAAAGGAATAAAGGTCGTGATCATAAGACCTTCAACCCCAATTAGCCACCTGTACTATAAAAATCTCACTTCTGGGGGGAGTTGCTCCCGGGAAGCTCTCCAGACCTTCCAGAAAAGCTTGAATCATCTCTGTACCCTTTGTAACACCTACTGGAGTGTTCTGTACAAACTTCTGTCTCATCATCCTTCCCCAGTGGGATTGAAGAGAATTGCTTGGTGGGTCCATGTGACATAGATCGCACTCGGCAGGAAACCTTGTGACTTTGGTCACTTCAGAGAAGCCTCCCCATAACGCCATAAAGGGAAACATTAACTTCATGTGAACAAGACATAGAGAGACTTGTAAACGTCATCACGAAATAAATGGACTTGGAGACACAATTAAAGCTCCAACATAAACATGCCCCACGCTGACTTTACTTCTAGCTGCTTCTCCCCTGAGCCCCTCTCCAAGCAACTATTATCATTTTATCAAAACACCCGTGGGAGGGACTCCCGTTCAGTAATACAAATCCTTCTCCTTCCTGCTTGGGGAATTCAGAGGCTATTTATACTCAGTGCCTAGGACCCTCCAAAGAATTAGAAGCCAGGTTTGTGTGACCATGTGACTCTCAGTGATGTTGTGAGGACGCACTATAAACAGAGAATACGGGATGGTCCATAAGGATGCAATCCCTTAACAGAAATCAGCGTTTCGTCCACGTGGCTTATTAACGAATGCTCCAGTCCAGAGGCAAAGTAAGACAGAGAAAGGAAAAATTCCTGGTTGAAAGAACACTTTGTGTGGCATTAGGATAAACAAGGAAATGAGGAAACCTACCTTCCCAGGTTGTAGCTGAACCAAAATAATATGCTTTCGAAAACGCCAGTTCTTGCATAACCAATATAATATAGGAAATGAGGTCTGATGAAACACGATCCACTCTTTTACATGGTAGAGGCGTGAAATGTGAAAAATCTATTATAATCTGTTTTTAAACTGGAAACTCAACCAACGGTTCGCTAAACAAATTCACATCTGCTCGATAATATTGCACTGTCTCAACAGCCAGCCGTCGCTTCGCCCCTGAAATCTGTGAAACTACCTCACAGACGCTCTGTTTTTTATCTTTTGTTTGGTGGTTTTGGGATTCTCATAGCTCTTGAGGGCATGGCCAGACCACATCTGCTAGTGTGTGTTTGGCCAAACGGGATCCTAATCTTCCAAAAAGCAAACACGCTGAAAGCATGCCACTGTAACCAGACCTTTTCAGTTCCCTTCAACTTAGCAGAGATGAGTTTTCATCTCCAGGCACATGCTGGGTCTCGAAATCTAGAAGATGCACATGGCGCTGGAGAAGCCGGGGGGGTGTGTGGTGAAGACAGGGCAACGGCATGTGGCCACCGCAGAAGGACCTTCAAAGTTTATTTTTTCAGCTTTCTAGAGTTAGAAAGTCCTATGGTGCCATCATGAAAGACGAAATTCTATTCTTACCATTAAAATAAAAAAAAAAAATTCTCAAAGAACTAAGATGCAAGGTCAATCTTTAAGGGAAATGTTGGCAGCCAAGCCAGGTGGGCAGGTGAACACAAGGGTACGTGGGAACCGGAAAAAAAATCACGGGGGGGGGGGCGATGTGGGGAGCAAATTGATAAAGAGAGATGTTATGAACAAATACCCTTTTGTTTGTTGAGGTATTCAGATGCTGGGAGCGAAAACTGTTTTAGATTTTTTTTCTTCCTCTGCTCAAAGTCCTATCAGCGGTTCAGCAAGTAAAGCTAACAAGAAATTCAATCCTGTTTTTCTCAAGAATCACACATTCCATCAATTTGGGCTTGAAGCCACTCTCTCTCCTGGGCAGTGTCCCCTGAAAGCAGCCTTTCATGGGGTATCACTGTACACACTTGCATACATTTTAGACAAACGAGGCCACCCTGGGGACCTATTTTCAGGAGCATTGATTGAGAAATAAAGAACTATTAGGAAAGATGAATACGTGGGTCTTATTATGGATTACTCTGTGTGGTGTTTGGCCTCACCTGCATTTTGGCCCCTTTGCAACCAGTATAACTGTGGTGGAGCTTTCTGCCAGAGAACGCGGTCCAAACGTAATAAAACATACCTTTTCTTTGCTAGGCTGGAGGCAAACACCCTACTTCATTTTTTTTTTTTTTTCAAGAGGTCAGTATGAGTACCATCCATTGATTATGGCTTAAAGTATGTGTTTGGAAAGTTCTAGCCTGGGCATGAAAGGATTAGACCAGAAAACAGAGCAAAAGCAAAAGGCTTCTGTGGAGTCGGCTCCCAACATTACAGGGAGACCCTGGCTGTGTGCATGCAGAGGAGCCGCTGCTGCTGGGGGTTACGTTGGTGCAGGGACAGCAGTGTTTGCAAACAGACCTCCCAGGTTTTTAGCAGGGCAAGTGTTACCTGAGAAAGAGCACGGGGTTTGGAGTTAGAGATCACCGCTCTGTTTCAGGGTCACCTCCCCGGGAGAAACCAAGCCCAGAGTCCTTGTGAGCAGCCCTCAGAGGCCGCATGGCTCAGGTGCAAGTCTAGGACGCCGTTCTGCACGGAGGAGGGCATGACTGCTTCTACAGGCCCCTTCTGGAGAGTCGCAAGGAAGACTTTCTAGGCTGAGTAACCCACATGGTAACGTTGTGCAGTCCAGGGGTATTCCCCGGAGCACGTAAAGTCTATACTCAGATAATAAACGCCAAACACGGTTTTATTTGCAGAACTCCAGTTCCAGGCTCAGCTCTGTGGCCATGGTTCCTACTGGCACTGGCTTCCTGTGGAATTTGATTTGGCAATTCTTGCAGTATAATCAGGAATTTACAACCATCCTGCAAGTCCCTAATCACATGACTTGGGAAAACACGTAATGTAATGTGGGGGTGGGGAGGTGGCAGGGTCTTGGATGCTGAATCATTTCTCCCTAATTCACCAGTTATTTGAGCAGTAGAGTAT